>NC_133340.1:11791435-11891435 GCF_030506205.2 Paramisgurnus dabryanus
AAATTAATATAAAAAATATAAACCATCATACTGAAATTTCCAAATCAGCACAATTTATTTTGAATACTGCATGAATACGTAATTTAAATCAAAATTTTAAAAAATTAGTAACATAAATCTATATTTAAAAACTGAAACAAAAGAGGCATATTTTTACTCTTCATATGGTAATAGTAAACCTTAAAAAATCTGTCTTTTCAATTCAATCTTAATTAACATTGTTGTAAACCAGCTTTACAGAGGATAGTGTAGTTTTTCAAATAGTATAGAAATAAAGAAAAAATAAATCATGTAAAACTGTCAGATAAATAAAATACATGTTATTACACACACACAACACACAATTTTCTGTTCTATGCATAGCACTGAAGCAGCCGGCTGTTCCTCACTCAGGGCTGGTCTCCAGCAGGCTGCATGCTGTTGGACAAGTTCGTTCTTTCACACCTCTTTGGTGTTAGGAGGACTGTATCCTCCCTCATGCCATGTTGCCATCCTCCTCGCAACCATCCACACGTGCAGCTCGTTACCGTGGCAATTAGCACAGGCCCAAATTAGCCCACTTCGCCTCTGCACAGGTGACTGACACACACTTTGTAGCTTGCTCATTAGAATATGGCTGCCTTGCGATTCCTCCGTCTCATGATCCCCTTTAAAGTCGACAGAGGGGCTGCTTAACTGTACATTTTTGGACCTTAGTGGTACAGCGTTTACAGTATGTGTGCACTGTAGTATGAAATATATGAACTGAATTGACAATACACGCTGGTACAATATCATTATTTTATAGTAATAGTATTATTATATATGTAATATACATATTTATATTCTTTCAAAATATCTCCTGTAGTCCTATATGCGAGCACTTGTTATTGTTTAAGATTAGCTTAGTCTCCATGGCGAGGTCACGGTCTGTTCTGTAACCCCACTGATGCCAGGCAGCTGAGGTAATGCGTGCACGCAGACAATCTGCTGATAGTAGTCATGGCAACAGCAGCATGACCTCACACTTGGTAGCAGCCTAAAGGTCACTTGACAGACATCATGTTTTGATGGGCACTGTATCAACTGAACTTGACAATGACAAACATCTGCGAAAGAAAGGAGATCGTTTCCATTGACATCTGTTTCCATTTGATACTTTTATCTCTTTTGTTCACACCAGAGTGTTGCTTTACAAATTGTCCAGAGTCTTCATACGGACACGTTCGCACACATTCGCGTTTTCCACATTTGAAAATAGAAATCACATGTTACGTTGACCTATTTTATAGATATACCCTTTTGCGTTTTTCTTCATAGGCGAGGGATGTTAATGGCACACAAAAAATGGCATTCTGCTATTATTCATGTTAAATTAGTCTATTAACTTTTTTTGCAAAAAAAATAATAGTTAGCCTCAGACGTCCATCTAATTATGTTTCCTTTACGTTATTGTTAACGTACTTGTGATTGTTCTGTCGGGCTTTGAAAGCAACTCGTTTTGTCTGTTGCCGTTATTAGTACTTAATCAAATGGCTCCCCTGCAGCAGTCCAGGCTGTTAGTGAAATAAATGAATTTCAGGTGCTTCAGTAGTGGATAAAGAAGGTTGTATAAAGAAGTATATCTCTCCCTCAGGCCAGCCATAGTGGTGTGGGTTACCTATTTTGCAACTCCATGCTGCCTCTTCCTCTCTGTTAAGATGTTGCAAAATTTTGTTAGGAACTCAGAGTCAAGAATGTCATTAGGACTAGTGACATAACAAGTTTTGGGACAGATAAATAACAAATAACATAAGAATATCCATTTACATCCCAAAAAGGGCATTTTTATTCACTTAAGATGACATTACATTAACATTTGGCAAACACTTTAATCCAAAGTGACTTACTATGAACTTTGGCGCCATTCTCTACCAACTAAGCTAGAGAAACATAAAAAATGATATTTGTTGTTTTTAACATTTTATTGATCACCTTAGGTATTTTTACTAACGCATGATAAAGTACAGTTTTGAACTAGATAACCAGGCTAAGATAACATTTACCCCAGGCCAAGAATGACACTATCTGATATCTTTAATTAAAGCCTGAACCCCCTAAAAGACGTAAAAGTTATTGAATGTATGTTTATAGACAAAATACTGCTGAACACCAAATGCAATTCTGTAACTCACACCCTAGCGATAACATGTTTTAAAACAGCAAAGAGCATTTCTCACCATTAGGCTACAGGCGGTTTCACTGGATGCATGTGCGATTACGCGTCTTGTCAGAACTTTGAGATTTCGCTGATATGTTTTATTGCTATTTATTGTTTGTGATCTTCTTTGAAATTGTAGCACTTTGAGATATCGCTGAAATGTAAAGTGCATTACAAATTAAATGTATTATTATTATTATTATTATTTACTTCCGGTTTCTGTTTGTTTAATGGTCTGACCAGTTGCTAAACGGAACTCTTGAACAAATACCTCATTGAAAATAACAAATGTTTTGGTTTCCTAGGTAATCTACATGTAGTTTAGATTACTTGTTATATAAATAAACTACTTTAAAAGGATTTAGTTGTTATTTATTCTTAGCGGAGTTTACCAGAAGTTTTGTGTGTTCCACGAAAGTTGTTTATGTTGTTAATGCTGAAACCATCTATAGACGGTTTTAGAGGCAACAACATACAAAACTGCTTTTGTGCGCCAAATTTCGAAAAGGTATTTGTTCCAAAGGTCACTTTTGCCATTAGCCAGACCTATATATAAACATAAACTTTGGGCCAAGCAAGACATTGCGCGTGCGTCTAATGAAACCAACTTTACCATTAGGCTTAACATGACAACAATTATGTGAAAAACAGAATTTTGCGTTTTTAACAATTTTCATGTACACACTACAACGCTGTCAAAAACATCAGCATTTACACATATCTGCAAAAAATACTAAATACGCTGTATTGCGCTATATGTATGCAGGCTACAATAATAATTTTTCTGCAGAGTGATAAATACATCAAATAAATCAAGATATTAAACACTGGGCACTTTTGTTTAGAAGGACAATGAGGTGAAATTATTATCACTTATTACATAAGTGACCCTGGAGTATAAAGCCTGGAGCAAAGTTTGTTTTTTACATGTATGTAAACATACGCACACGGTCGAACGCACAGCCTTGCAAAGCATACAATCTAAATTCAACTGGGTTATTTTTAACCCAATGCTGGGTAAATATTGGAAAGAACAAATGTTGGGTTATTAAATAAATCTATGCCAGGTTGTTTCAACGGAATGCTGGATTGTTTTAACTTATGGTTGGGTTAACAACAACCCAGCATAGTTTTATTTATTCCCCAACTTGCATTTTGTCCAATATTTACCCAGTATTGGGTTAAAAATAACCCATCAAAATTTAGAGTGTATTTTATTTGACCCGTACGTGTACTCAGATGTTCGACGCATGCGCATTACGACAATGTGCGAGACAATGCGCAACCTACATGTACATTGTACGCATGGTTACAAAAATCTGTCAGTGCACGTAGTGCGTGCATACTATTCTGATGGCAAAATTTGCTCTGTATGCGGACCACCACATATGCGCAAAAATGGAACTAAACTTCTATCTAACCACCATCATGGCAATCAATGTTTGCATTTCATCTGCTCATTTGCATTTTAAGGGGCACATCCAAAAAATGGCAAATATTTGCTCACACCTACAAAGTGATAATTTTGACATGCTGTAATAAATTATCTGTGGGGTATTTTGAGCTAAAACTTCACAAATGCACTTTGGGGACACCACAGACATATTTAAAAAAAAAATCATAATATGTCCCCTTTATATATGTTGAATATGTGTACAGCTTGTGTGTATATTTTCTTTTGTATTGTATTTATTACAGCTAGAGTACTGCATTGTATACATATAATGTATAGGATAGATTATAATACAGATTACTGCAGTATATGTTTAGTTATGTGTAGTCAGATAACCTACTGTTGTAGCCAGGTAGGTGTAAGTTTATGTTTAAATTGATTGTGTATACCTGTGTTGTTTTCTCATGTTACTATTTGTAACACTGTAGTCTTGAGATATATGACATTTTGTTTCAATGTATGTCCCTACATGTAGCAGAATGACAATAAAGCTCACTTGACTTGACTTGAGCTTAAAGTTTTGCAAACTTTGTTGGAGAAGTCTTAAGAAACTTGGTATCTTGAGTAGCACAAAGAAAAAACTTAAGGCCTGTTCTTACACTATACACTATTCTTGTGCATGTCTTTAGACTGAATGAACGCATGCGCATGCATCACCATTATCACAGATTCACGTTTAGGTAGTTTACACGGAGATGACAAGGCTTCGTTATCAAAAATTTTAATTTAAACCCCGTCTTCAAAAGTTTGCGTATTCAGGACCCCAAAATGGGGTTGTGGTGTAAACTAACAGCCAAACCATTTACATTAAATATTTTTTTTAAAGTGACTTACAAAAGTGAGTAAAAACAAAAGAGCAATTTGTATTGATATGACACATTCTACACAAGGTTACTTTCGGCTTACAAAGTTCAGTTTAATATTGACACTAACTGTTTAGGGAGAGAGACATTTTTTTTATAATTCACATACAGTAGGTATTGAACATGTTCCTGTCAAGTATTAATGGAAAAGATTTGTCTTTAAAGTGTTTGGAAGATATTAGATCATCATCAGGAAACATCAGGAAATCCGTCATTACTTTAGAATCTCTACTACATCAGACACAAGGCTCTCTCTAACACTTCCTAGTAAGCCTGTGAACACTGTAAATGTTTGACTGCAGTTTTTTGCAGTGAAAAGTATGGCATAACCCTAGGTCACCATAATGCCTGTTAGATATCAAGATAAAGATCTAGCTAACTGAAACTGCCTCGGAAAAAATTATTACTACAGAAAGCTGGAGCAACCATACTTCCCAGCATGCCACCTTTCCCCCTCCCTCTCTTCTCATTCTCTTTTTTAGCAGTGTGACAGAAGCAGGTGGTTGCCCCTGTCCATGCTCTTTGACCTTTTGTACTGGTACCTCATGAAAAGCTACTATTCTTTGTCCTGCAGATCCTGTTTAAGAAACTTACCCAGCTCAATCAACTGTAGCTGAGTTTGATTCAACTGCATTATGATTAATCTCAAATTCGTGTGTGTTTTTAAGCAGTAGTTAATCACTGATGACCCCTGGTGACCCCAGGTCATCACCTTTCCCGGCCTTTGACTTTCAGCTACTTCGGTACTCTATCAAATAGCACAAAATTGCAGAGGTTTTCGAAAATTATCATTATTTGTATTCACGTTGACAGGTTGCCTGGACATTGAGTGAGATGAGTTTTAGTCAGTTTTTTTATTTTTAGGAAGTTCTGCAGGACCAGTCATAGCCAGTGGCGGCCGGTGACTTCGAGGGCGCACGATGCAAAGCTCGATGTATTTAGCCTGTCATGTGAAAATATGTGTTCGGAGTGTTATGTGTGTGGCTTGTAATGTGAAAATATGTGTTCGGCATGTCATGTCAACTTATGTGCATCACAAGTCATTTGAAAAATAAATGTCTGCTGCAGACGCTCCAAAGGGGTTTATGATCAAAGAGACATTCACGTTTGCCAGATACTCGCATAATCTTATGTGTAATCAGAGTTTAGTGTTAAGTTAGTGTCTTAGGAGTATTTTGTGAATGTAAGCATCTCTTTTATCATTTAGCAGGCACAAAATTTGACAAGACGTATGATGCACATGGTTCACATGACACAACAAACACCTATTTTGACATGACGAGCAACACACATGACACTCTGAACACATATTTTGAATTCAAGGCCTTCAGAACAGAAGTTACCGGCCTCCACTGGTCACAGCTATTTAAAAATGATTCATTTGATATATTTCAGATATGTTAAAATATATATTTTATTTAATATACTGAATTTAGAAATAAAACTCTAATCAATTGATTCCGCTCACCTTATATTCACCAGGACATATAGCACTAAATTAATAGAGAGTATTGTCCATCTAAAAATGACCTTTATAATTTAGTCCAAGGGCATTTTCAGTGACCTATTCGTGTTGCTCTTTAAAACTGTGTGACCAAGAATAATGTTATAAAAGACAATTAGTTTGAAGTCATTTATTGTTACTTATGGAGGGTCTGACCCTTAAATACTTTAATTGCTGTAATTATTTGATTACCGTGCCACATTTCATGCTACCTTTGTCTTGGAAGATATTTTCAGACAATTGGCCCCTCAGCCAATGAAGACCACATTCCTCAAAACATCACCACAGATGACATACACGTTTTGTATGTTGTTTGTGCATTAGTGTGTTTAGTACATGCATGTCACTTGCATTCACAGTCACATCGCATAATAGAAAAGTTATAAAGTTACTGAGCATTTGTGCTACTTTTACAAATAATTAACAACACCACCTAGGTGAGCAGGGCAGGGCTGGACTTCTGAATCTAATTGGATCGTGTATAAATGAAGAGCTCGGATGCAAAACCCTGTGTCTGACACGTTGTCTTTTTTACTTGATTATGCAAACAAACCGATATAGTCTGAAACTGGGATTAAGCAGATTTGAAGTGAAAGTATTTGATTAAAGTATGATATGTGCCGTGAGCATTCGGTTATTGCGATTATTAGTCTAATCTTTGACAGAGGTGATGTTAGCAGCTTTTGCATCTGAGTTTTACAAATGCTGCAGTATATGACAGGTGTTTGGAGGGAAAAACATCAAACATGATGTCTTGGTGATGTCACGCCGCAATTGTTCCACCTCTCATTTCAGCAATAACATTTTTAAATAATATAAAAAATGAGAACTGATAAATTGTGTACAAAAGGATCAAGAACATATTGTTAAATAATTAAAATATGTTCTATTTGGATTATGTTTGAGTTTATGCACATGTCTGCTCGTGGTCAATTAGATCTCTACTTGGATATCTCATCTACTTCTATCAATTTCAATCAAAATCTACTGATTTAATACGTTCTGAATACATTACACTGACATACTGTTGACATGAACAAAATGGAAAACCTCTCAGCTGTGGATACTAAGGAGCAGGGAACAATCTCTGCCCATGAAATGCACAACGCTGACATTTAGCTGTTGAATGCATGCTCTGTAAAGGTAATTATTTTAGCATTTGCTATTCTTGCATCCATTTGGCTTTGCTGTGAATGTATGTACTGCTAAAAATATCGAATTAGTATTTGCAAAATTTTGCTAGCTTACAAACTTACAATGCAGTGCTTCAATTCAATTGATTTTAATAATGCTGAATGTAGCCAAATCCATTTTATCATTTATCATTTCTCCAACACTTTCGTAAATGTGTCTAAATGTGCCGTTGTTGGTTTGCATATAGGAAATACTCTCAGTGAAGCCTATGGTGATTACAGTTCTCTTTTGATCCACACGCTGTAACACGAGCCCTTGGCGCTTTTGTGTGGCTATGGCTTTGTCTCTCCGATGGGATTTCTGCCCTCTCTCCATTTCCCTTTGTTTCTCTCCTTTTCTCCCCGAAGCTCCTCCTTCTTCTTCGTTGGGCCCACCAATGAGAAACACTTCAGGTGCTGACCTTATCAGGTGGAGGTCAATGCCAGGTCAGGGATCTGTTGCTAGGCTACCATCAGATAAGTGGCAGGAAGGCTGAGCACCGGGTTGCGCTGTCATTCAGTGCTTGTCATGTAATCTCATTCATTTGCTGACAATTGCCCGAACGTCACAGAAGGTTATCAAGCCTATCCTGTCATAATTAAACACATTAAAATACTAAACCAACAGAGTCGAGTCCTGGCAGCTTCTCTTGGCTCCTGCAATATCAAAACTAAACTTAAAAGCATGAAGTTGCTAATTTAGACATCTTAGAAATGAAAATGAACCAGAAATGAAAATCAGAGAAAAATATTGCATCAGCTTATGAACACATTACATTATAGCCTACATTGTAAATGTTTTAACAGACTATCTGTGTATGCTTGTGGGTTGGACTGGATCATTGGACTGATCCATCAATGAAGGTCAAATCAATCACCACTTCTTATAAATAATAAATAAGAGGTCAGTTTCGTCTGACTATTTACAAACTCAAATTAAGGGGTTTGGAGTAAATGTGTCCAGTGATTCAGAAGGTTATTAAAACACAGTGTACAAATGTAATCCACCTATTGACTGCCCACCTGTAATTATATGATTAAACAATAAAGGCTACATGAGAAATTTTAGGCTTTTATTGTGTTAGCTTTATATGTTCAGTTTAAAATGTATTTCTATCACGCTCTTTCGAAGCTGTATTGTTGCAAAGCAGCTTTACAGTAAATACATTTGTCTGACTAAATGTTGACAGCAATCACAGAAGATACACATTTACAATCTTACCCTATAGGAAACCAAACCAAAAACATTGATGATTCATTCAGCGTTAAACTGATTTTTGTTCATTCTATCTACAATATGTCGTATAAGACATGTCTTGGAGGATCACCAAAACAATTTTCTCATATTATTCTTGAGGCAATTATTTTGGTGTAAAAATGTAAAAATAATTTTCTTTAATGTTTTATATACCATCCAGCCTGATCAGGAATTTATTCATATTTAAACAGATGGCTTATTCATATAAATTTGTACAAACTGAATCGTACAAAAACGTACAAATATTATTTTAAAAAAATTATACCACGGGGCTCTTGAATGCTTTACTTTATTCTGGTTTATTGAGAAATATTCCACAGGTATGCATTATTTTTTTCAATAAATGCACACCTAACCTTTCAAATTTCTTAGCAATGCCTGTGGTAACCTTGGTATAAGTGGTATGATTGACTCCGGTCCTTTGAATTATTTGAAAACAACACTCTGCTTTGTGTCGTGCTGCATTACTACTTTGGGTGTGCATTATTTTCAAATCATTTAAAGAGCACCTATTGTCCGATTCACGTTTTTAAATGTTCTTTCGGAGTGTAAGTGAGTATTACATGTTAACGATATGCAAAAGGTACTTAGCCCAATGTAAACGATGACCAAGTTATCATCTCCAACATAAATCTCATTTTTTTTTTACTACAACAAACACAAGGATTCTAGGCAACAGTTTACTACCTGAGATTGGTGATGTAGACAAGACCGACATTATCATAATTCCTTCGCTGCGGACTAACAGCCCTTTAAGTTAACTCCCGTTAGCAATTGAATCTTTCAAACATGGTAAGGAGTGTCACATTTCCACCTGACGTCAGAGGTTTTCAGACCAATCACAACGTACAGAGTAGCTGGCCAATCAGGGGCACGGAGCCTTTCAAATCCGTGCGTTTCAGGAAGAGAGTGAAATCTGGAGAAATCTGGAGTTTGTGGAAAATAATGTTTTTTTTAAACCATAAACCATGCAAACACATTGTATTATACCAAATGCACAAAATAACGTTGTTTTTAGCAATGAAATAGGTGCTCTTAAACAGCCCGTTGTGAATGTTTGCTTAAAAATTTTAACCCCACCTAACTCCAATGTCAGAGTGGTGAAATCAAATTGTACAAACATGTACGATGTGATCGTATTAATTAATACGGAATATTAAACTTGTAAAATACGTTCGTATGAATTGTACCATCCTAAAATGTAAATATTTTTGTAAAGTTGCTTTGTAATAATATAAATACAAATTTAAATTGGAAAATTATTGTGCAGTAGGGTATTGTACACTGTCTAAAAAAACTGTCAAAATATGTACCGCAGCGGTCACTGGGGTGGGGTTTTGAACATCTGGGGCTCTTTCTTGCACCCAGCGCAATTGACTTTGTCAGTGACGCATGTATCATTCGTATTTTGCACCGGCGCACGGGGGGTTTTTCCCTCCACAGACGTACGTCGGCAAACTAGGGAATGAACTTGCGCTCCCTGGGCGGTTCAGCGCAAAAAAGGAGGCGTGTTGCGGCGCAAACCATCACTGATGCTATTTTGCAGTTTCAAAAAACAATTGCGCCACTGACCAAAAAAAAAAACTAGTCTAAAGTCAGTGGCGCGTTGCACGTGGTTCATTATGCTATTTTAAGGGCGCATGATTGACCATAATGTATAGCGTGCACATTGTGCACACACTTTGCTTATCTAATCTACACAGATGCAACAGTTATTTTTGCAAATCATAAATTGTTACAATAAAAAATATTAACACATGAGATAAGGGGAATCATAGTGGTGAGCATTGTGGTGATAGTTTTTATTTATTGTGTGGCTGTGTTAAAAAAATTCTCATGCAAATAACGATTAAAATATTTTCATAAGAAACCTTAATGTATGAACTTGATTTGTAAGTGTACTTTGGGGTTGGACCTTGCTTGCGTTTCTTGGGTCTGATTTCAAAGCCCCCAAACCCTTTCAGCGGTGAGGGTGGACGCAGCGATGTCCTCTGCTGGCGTCAGGTCCTGAGGCAGATCCACCTCCCGTTACATCCGTGGCCGATTTATGCTGGCAAGCTTGGGATTCCCCGTCTCCTGACATCATTGTAGCGCTTGGCGCAACGATGGGGATGCCAGCTGATGAGACAATTGTGGCTCTCAATTTCCTCTCACGCCTGTTTAACCTACGCTGATTTGGGCGGGTTTCTCCTATACCCATACAAAACAACTTCTCTGTCTTTGACTGCTCTTACAAGAACGTCGGTCTCCTCGGCTGTGAACCGCTCCTGGGGTGCGCCTGGTAAATCCATCATAATAATATCAACCCGCCATGGAATTTGCGCCCTTGCGTTTAAAGGGAATGTTGGATGATGTTCTGATTGGTTTATTTGACGTTACGCCCAAACCACACCTATGAATAATGAACCTACTTCAGACCAACCCCTTATTGATTTGCTCATGGCGCAAGAGTTATTTCTCCTGCCGGGAAAATAGCAACAGCGCACAAGATCCGCCCACAAAGTCACTTGCGCATTGCGCTTCGCACTTGCGTTTCATATCGTTAAAATAGGGCCCTTAGAGTTTGTATTAGTATTTGGTCATTACCTTAAATTTACACATTAGTACAACAAGTATACATATCTGTACCTAGTACTTATTACTTTTAAGTTTGTACAGCTCCAGTGACAGATGGGGTACATCTTTTGACAATTTTTTCAAACAGTATAGGATTCATTTCCAAATCCATGCAAAGCATGATGTATAATGAATTCCAACATCATAACATCCCTGTAGGTCGCTTTAGTCTCTCTGTAGGTCCTCGCCACGACAGAATATTCCGTCACTGTCGCTCTCAGTCAGATGGGTTAACGGCAGGTCAAAGGATTTGGTGATCAGAGGTTCAGTGAGCCGTGAGCCCTGCTGGACAAGTACTTTGATAAGAGGACTGCTGCTTCTGTGCTTGCCCAATACTGAAGCTCTAATGTAGAGCTTGGGTGAGACTGGCACGTTCTGAAAAGCTAAGTCTCAATGTCTGGGTACTTGCCAGCTGACATTCCACCGAGACGAGCTAAGGGAGAGAGTGAGAGTGGGGTAGATTTATTGAGGCATCAAACTTGCCCCAGGAATGTCCTGAAAAACGCCTGTGAAGAGAATATAGAAATTAATGTCAATACTGTTCTGCACTCGTCTTATGTTTTTCTATTAAACGTACAGAATCTTGCCGTTTTCACCTTGTTGAATGCATCCTAAATAAGAGATGTTGGGATCAAACTATTTGCCTGCCTCTGAGTCACAACTTCTCAGTGGTGGGGAACACTGGTGGTCAAAAGGAGTGGGAGTTTGTGTATGTATGAGTGTGGTTGTGTTTATGAGAGAAGGGGAGATAGAGAGGGAGAGACAGACAGAAGAGATCCTTACCCGAGGAGAAAGGAGTGTAGGATTTGAAAGGCAAGCTTCCTGGCAGCCGGGAGTTTGATCTCTTTTTTAAAGCAACCAGTGAGGTGTTTAAAAAGGAGAAACCAGAATACCATTGATATGGTAAAACTGTTGGCTATAAAAGCAGAGATATTTCTCTCACCTCAGGATGTAATGCTAATGAATGTAAAAAAATCAAGATATGAGAAGAATGTCATGAGAGACTATTCGCACATTACTGCCACAATCCCGTAGTCATACGCACATAATCTAATACTAATATATCAATTCCTTGTTCTCCTCAGAGAAAAGCGTTATTTCTCCTAGGCTGCTCTTTTATAGCTCAGGATTTTGAATGAGTTATCAGTTCTCCGTTATTTTATCACATTGTCTCAGATGTTTCTTTTAAAATTGAAATAAAGAAAGACAAATCAGATTATTGTTGACTGTAATTGTACACAGCTGAAAATGAATTTTCATAGCACACAGGTTTTTAAAATGTTTCAAATATTCTATTCTATTCTATTCTATTCTATTCTATTCTATTCTATTCTATTCTATTCTATTCTATTCTATTCTATTCTATTCTATTGACTTTAGAGTTAGTTAGTGCTCCTGTAGCTATAGAGGATTGCGTTAGCAACGCAAAAGGTCATGGGTTTGAACAGAGGGAACACAAATACAAAATGTATTCCTTGTAATGCACTGTAAATCGCTTTAAAGCATTTGCCAATGCCTAACTATATATAAATGTATATATAAACTTATTTACCTTTACTTATTTCAACTATATTTTGTAAGTTATAACTAATCTCAGTCAAGATAAATAATAGTATGTTGAAATTATTTAATAAAAAAATAAAGACTTTTTACAGTGTAGAATGTCTAAAGTGGACTATCAAAATAAGGTGTAACCGGATAGAATAGAATAGAATAGAATAGAATAGAATACCTTTATTGTCATTGTACAGCTTTACAACAAAAGCTCAAAATAAAATCTCTGACTCCTGATTTTGTTAATACCAGGAAATCTTAACGTATTTTGAGACACGATTGCGATCTTTTTTTAATAACTGAGGTGTCATAGGGGTACTAGGAGAAATATGTGAGAAGCAGAAGAAATAAGCAAAGGTCTCCAACAAAAAATCTAAAATTTATAGATTTTATTTAGAGTTCTGTCTCTGTGATTTATCTTTTCTATTTGTCTACTTCACAAATTAAGCAAAGCTTGATCTGTTTCCAGATATCTTTAAGTAATATATTTTCTGACCAGTGACCACAAACCTTTATGCAATGAGCAAACCTGATGAACTGCAAAACTGTATGGCAGTATGTTGCAGGTTGCTAGCTGAACTCATCTTTAAAGTAGACGGGAGCTTTGTTCCAAAATGTCACAATGCATATTTATGGCTGTGAAGTGCTTCTTTTGTATATGCTCAACTCCCCTGTCCTCCAGTCACAAACATTTCTCCCTACATCACTGTAATGACATGCAATCAAACCACATGTGCGTTGGAACAGCGACCCAGCCATCTTCCCACTAGCATGGCCTTTAAGATAATAAAACCTCAAGCATTAGTGAGATTTTGTCCAAACGTCACTTACAACAAACTCATTAGATTGTGAACAAATAACTTTGTTTTACTAAATAACATGATGAAAATACTCCGCCTATAGCTGCCATGGATAACATGTCAAGTGCCTAGCACTGCTTAACTCTACTCATTAGGGCCCGAGCACCGAGGAACAATGCCTCTGTCCTCTGCCCTATTGTATTCCTTAGTATTTTTTTTAACAATTTTGGACTTTTTGGGTCCCTTTACATGCTCAAAATGTCTTGAAATTTGGCACACACGTCAGAGTCGTCTGACATTATGGAATGGGCAAAGGCTGGCACAGGAGTGTGGCAGGAGGGCTCTGTGGTGTCCCCTGTAAGGAAAAAAAAATCTTGGTGCACATATCCTGCATAAATGTACGCACATGTCCGAAAGTTGTTATAGATTGACAATTTTATGGTGAAATCAGAGAAACAGAAAGTGTCTTACTCTAAAATGGCTGGGTATTTACCCATATTGGGTAAATATTGGACAGAACACATGCTGGATTAAAAAGGACCCATGTGTTGGGTTGTTGTTATGCAACCATGGTGTATAATAACCCAACAGTTGGGTTAAAACAACCCAGCATTGGGTCAATTTTAACCCAGAAGTGTGTTTGTCCAATATTTACCCATTATGGGTCAAAATAACCCAGAGATTTTTAGATTGTATATCTAAGTTATACATTGTCTGATTGTGATGACACGCAGGATGTATTTTTGGCCATGGGGTTTTGCAAAGAGAATTTTGATCTCTAACGATGTTGCCATGGTGAGGCAATACATTTACGGCCAAATCATGGAAACAGGAAGTTTCTTATATCTTCTCTTTGAGTGATTTCAGTCACATCTAAGACATATGTTTGGTTATGGGGTCTGATCATATTGATGTAGTTATTAAAAGCCACAGGCATTGCCCCACACACTGGCATCAGGAAGCATTTTTCTTTAAACAAAAATTTTAAATAGTCGATCTAGCCTGGTCAGAATAATGTAGAGACATATGGCTGATGTAAAAATATGAAATGCTTTGTGGTATCTTAAATAGTGTTGCCATGGCAATGTAAACTTTAATATTACATACAGATGTATTTAAGACTCTGGGCATGCTTAAAATGTCATGAAATTTGGCACGGACATAAAAGTTGTTGACCAGTAGAAGTGGGCAAAACCACTGACATAGCCATGCATAGGTGTGGCAAAAGGGCTCTCTAGCGCCAACTTTTGACTAAAGTGGTGGGGTTAGTTTTACCAACAGTCCCCAAACTGGTCAGTAACATCATAAAATAGTCCACTGATATTTACCCATTTAATTGCACGTGCCCACCGTGTTCCGTTTTCTGGGAGCCACTGAGCCACTTGAGCGGCATGGGTATATTTGTAGCAATAGCCAAAAATACATTGTATGGGTCAAAATGATAGATTTTTAATGCCAAAAATCATTAGGGTATTAAGTAAAGATCATGAAGATATTTAGTAAATTTCCTACCGTAAATATATAAAAAATTTATTTATCATTTATCATAGCAATGTGTTGACAGGATTTGATTGTTTTTGAACCTTCAGATTCCAGATTTTCAAATAGTTGTATCTTGGCCAAATTGTTTCCTATCCTAACAAACCATACATCAATGGGAAAACATATTTATTCAGCTTATATGTATATGTGAACCCATGACCTTTGGTCTGTTAGCACAGCACTCTAGTGAGCTAAGGGGACACATATCTAACAGCGTTTCAGTTTTTTTTTTAAGTTAACTCTTGATAGTAAATGCTGGATGTGTGGCATGACTTTAGTTTCACTCTTCTAATGGAGCCATGCCTTTGGGTGGGTTCGTGAGCTGCTGTAGTTACAGGGTTGGTTGAGGAGTGGGGTGCTAAAGGTGGGCGTTACTTAGTGGTCTGAAACATGTGAAGCACTTCTAGGCATCAGTCTTGAATTTACAGGACTGAATACATAAATATATATATTTCCTTTTCCTCTTAACATTCACACACAGATGCATATATGCCCTGCCGCAAAAACAGAGTTTAGCAAGAGTTTACAATGCACGTACCCTGCCAGTTAGAAGTTCTCATTGTTTGGAATCAAATGTGTTGTTTGCACTCAAAACCGTTTTATTGTATAAACAAAATATAGTTATATAATTGTTTTGAAGTAAACCTGAAGGATACATTTCAGAAATGCTTTCCACATCAAAGGTACTGTATAGTAGTAGGCTATAGTAGGTATAGGTAAAAGTACTAATGTAAACTGTAATAAATTGTAGGCTGTAGTAGCCTATTCTGGTGAATTAACTGATAAATACTGTAGAGTACTAAATACTGTAGTATAGTTACTGTGATAAGGTTAAAAACACTAGTATTAGGAAATTTTACTAAAGTTTATTATTGTAAGTATATTACAGTTTATTTCTTATGTATGATGAGTAAAAAAAAAAAAAAAAGGATGAAGTAGGATACAGAGCAATATCCAAAAAATCCAAGATCTCATTATGCATCTCTGGTACAATTATTGAAAAACTACATCAAACTACTGAGACAAAGACTTGGAAACTGTTGTACCCCTATAAACTCAAAGAAAGACACTTATGAAGGATTACAAAGTTAAGTAGCTGAGATTGGAATAAAGGTGCAATAGTCAACCACACTGAAAGTTTTGCATAACACTGCAATAAAAATATCACAGTGAACAAAATTTCAATATAACATGTAGTTCAATAAAATGTGAAAATTCGATTAGATTTTAAATACTTCTGCAAGGCACTGTATTTTATCTAGGCTTAAAATGTTAAAAGGCACAGAGACTATATTGATGTGTCTCATTAGCTTTAATTAGTAATTAGGCATTTAATTAGCAATTAGCACTTAAACTCCGCAGCACAGACAGACAGTGCTAATAGTTCATTGTGAGCACTGAGTTCATCTTTCACTCAAGGTTAGACCATTAAATTACAAACTTAACATGATAAATGTTCAATTTTTTAAAACAAAATTATCTTTAACTTTTTATCCTAAATGTTTAACATTCAACACTAATCAAGACTGATAGGCTATACAATATATATAATTATGAAATTGCATACATTTAAGATTTTCTATAAAAGAATTCAGCAAAAAATATATTTCTGCTAGGAAAAGGACAAAGGTCTAGAGGTTGCAGCCTGGAATCACATTTGATAACCTGGCCTGCAGATATATAGTGGGCACGAATCTGGGTGTTAGAAGAGGTGAGTAAGGTTTCACTGCTCATTTTTGATCAAGGCAACGCTCCCCCATCATTTCCACACTATTACCCCCATGCAGTGCAGGGATTAGGGAGAGAAAAGGGGGAGGAAAAAACTACACGGCAGCAGCCAATCTGGATTTCATTTGAAAACTCCCGTGAGGTTTTTCCATTATCCCCCCTCCATATCCAACTTGACCCTGAAGAGAAAGCCCTGGCCTGCAAAGGTCAGCTTAGTCTAGACTCTCCTCTCCTTGTCTTTCGGTCCTCTTTCTGGAGACAGCCTGCGGCAACCGAGAGGTCTCTCCTCCCCTCCCATCTCCCACCTATCAACCTGATGTTGAAGCTGCCTCTGTAATCTTTTCATTTTTCCTGCACTCCCTCTCAGGTCTTAGGGGGCTTTGAAAGGTGAGGCAGGTTGTACCAGCAAATCAACTGTGCCACTGTCCATCTGAGCTTACCAGCATCTTGAATGCAGGGTGAAAACAGTCCCATCTGGCATTGCTATTACCAACATGTTACTGTTTTCAGAGTAGTTGTGGGGTTTTCTTGGGCTCATGGTAAGGGCCGATTGTCCGCGCTGAGTAAATGTAATAGCACTTTTTTTGTCCCTAGCCAGTTACTGTTGCAAATATCACAGCATTCACATCATATATTCCTAATGCTCAACTAGTGGAGCTTGGCGCTTACAAGGTCATAGGTTCAATTCTCAAGGATACACCAACTGATCAAATATACAAGAGCTTGAACATATAACGGCAAAAACATATATAAACCTATATAAAAACAGTTTTGTGTATATATACAAAAACAGTTTTCATCCGTAAAATGTTTCGAAACCATGTCAGTAGGGTCTTTTTTATTTTGGGCAATGATTTCGAGAGAAACATTCTCTGTCCTTCGCCAAGCAACAGGAACAATAGTGAAGAAAAAAAACTTGTGAAGCTCAAGTTGTGTCTGTACAGCTCTATTGTGCTTTTTTCAGTATCCCTTAACAAGCCAAGCTTTTCACGCTTTTGTGATTTTCTAGTGAAGTCAAGAACTTGCTGCAGTGGTACCAAAGAGGTCACCGCAGTGTACATGTATTTCAGCTCTCTATCACACCACAAAAATGTATTCATTTACTACAATACATGAATTTATCCTGTATGTTTATTGACAACCCCATTCACGGATTAAAGATTTTGTTCAAATCAGTGATTTCTTAAATAGAAAACCGATTAGATCATTTTTTCTCTTTTATACCTCTTTTAGGACATGAACTCAATAGAGGCGACAAGGAAGAAAATACTCATTGAATATTCATTAGCTTGTGGCTAGGTGTGTACACGGCTCTTAACCATTCTTGTTTATGACTTAAGGACTTGTAGCGCTGACCTTAGTTTAACACGGCGCCAGATACCAAATTAACCTCTAGCCTCCTCAGGGCTACCAATGCCCTGCTAACAAGCAAACTGTCTGGATGCGCCAGAAGTGCTTTATGATTCTGTCTCTCAGGTGCATGCCCTTCTCTTCCTGTGAACAAAAGACTGCTTTTATTTCCACATATCAATTTTTTTTTGCCTACACGATATGTTTTCTCGCATGGTCATAGTCACAGGCACAGTCACTGTACAAATAGCTTACAGTGGACACACACAAAAAAAGTGTTTTCTGCTTTACATTTTTACTGTATAAATGCAACCTGAATCACTGTAGGTTTCAAATTTCCAACAGCAAAGATTTCCCGACTGGTCAATTTTTCTATTCGCGTTCTTTATTACAGATGATTGTTCCTTGGCGGTTTCCGTAAGATGTATTGTATCGAAGCCCCTGATTGGCTGTGCGGCGTAAACACGGTAGCAATAGCATAGATATGTATATAAAGGCTAGATGGCTCAAGGCGGAGTCAGCTGTGTCGTCACTTGGCGGCCATCTTAGGTCAGTGCTGCCATAGTGCTGCTCCCTGCTGCTGTGGACGGAAGGTGAGTGACATACGCCAACTAAAATGCTCGTAACTTGCTGAATTCTTGACGGATTTACAAACGGTTTGGTTTTTTACAAACGTTATTAACGTGGCTATAATTCTGGATGCTTTAACATGTTTCATGAATTTTTTATTTATTTTTAGTATACGTATTCAGTGTCATAGGTACATCTTTGACGTTTATAACAAACCAATCCGTTTGAAAATCGGTAAAAAATTAAGCAAGTTATGGTCATTTAAAAGTACCTGCATCATTAAAACTCAATGCTACGAGTGAGCGAGCGCCCTGTCCTAAGATGGCCGCCAAAATGCGGACGTTCCACTCAAATGGCCATCAGCGCGGACGAGCCATCTAGCCTTTATATACATATCTATGAGCAATAGAATAAGGCGCTTCAGTTCATTGGTCAACAATACTCTGCAGAAACGTGCTGTAAACGTTGGGAAGAGATAGAGGTGAGTGATTTTTTTATGTTTGTTAAATTAAAGTGGTGCAGCTGGTCTAACGAACTGTTTAAATTAATTGGAAATGCGCTATGTTACACGTGTAATATGTTCACCGTGTGATGTTTGTAATGGTACAGGGCTAAGTAAGTTAGCCGTTATGCTAATAGTTGATCCGGTATCATACTCTCTGCCGGTATTCTCATTTTTATTCAAATATACGGAGCCGTCCAAACCTTTACAATACGACGTTTAAAATCTTAGATCGACTGTTTTTAAAACATATACTGTTGTATGTATAATTAGCGAAAATATTACGAAACATCACCAGTTAGCATCAGTTACTGCAGACTGACATGCTCCTTTCTGCTAGTGCTGCAGCTGGGCATTAACGTTATATGTATTTAGCACTGATGTCAGTCAGTCTGCTTTGATCAACTTACTTTGTATTTCAGAGGTGAAGATGAGTCTCCGAAAGCAGACACCGAGTGATTTCTTGAAGCAGATCATTGGAAGACCAGTGGTTGTGAAATTGAACTCTGGCGTGGATTACAGAGGTAAAAGATAAATAGATTGAGGCCATCTTTTGTTGATTTCTCTTCATATTTATATGTCTTAATATACGTGAGTGCAGTGTTTCCCACAGGATTTTGAGGAGACTGTGGTGGTGATGACGTCACCCGCTTATTAGCATATATGTGACGTCATCATGTTGTGTTTGAGTTTGATCTAGTGTTGGCACCTGAAATATTTTTCACTTCTACTCTTTGATCTGTATCTGTATTTGATCTGTATTATATATCAAATTATATTTTAAGCTGAATTAAGCTGTTTTAAATGGTGAAATAAAAATGTAAATGGAAATCATGAAAATTCTATTTGTGGGGGCCAGTGTTGATTCTGTGGTGGGCCACCACAAATAAATCAATGTATGGGAAACACTGGAGTGTATTTGTTAAATTCATTTTAATGCAAATTAATAGTTTTCGATACCTTTTGTAATCTATAGCAGGGTTTTCTTTAAACTTATGATGTCAAGTAATCCCCAAATATAATGAACCTTTTGTGAGGGACTCCTACTTAAAATGTATGTGTAACAAATATAATATTTGGTTAAACTTTTTCAATTTAAATTTATTTGTACTGCAGAAGAATTATGTTTAACAAATCCCAGTGAGTGAGATAAAGGTGACTAACATAAGGAAGGAGAAAAAACACTAGAAAGATACAAAGCAATTGCAGTATAAACTATTTTGGATTACGGTATATGGGGTACTAAGAATGAGATATTTTAAAAACCTAAAATAAAAAAAATAAAAATTTTACTTTTTTATTTTTGACATTTTCTGAGGACCCCCTAAACCTTCCGAGGGCCCTGGACCCCAGTCTGAAAACCGTTGATCTAATGCAACTTCATAGCACAGTGCCTCTTTATTGCACATATACCCACACAATCACAGTACAGAATTTTAATACATACATAATACATTTGCTTACAGATACACTCGTTTATTATATGCAGGGCTCCAGACTGCCCCCAAATGGTGGCATTTTGCCCCTAAAATTTGAGAGTGTGCCACTGAATTTTACATCCAGTCGCACATGTGCAACCAGTAAATTTGACCTTTTTTTCCAAAAGTGCAAAATAAAACGTGACACTGAATTTGAAACAGCACATTGTAATTTCTGCATCTATCATCAAGTATTTATTAGTAATACAGTGGAAATTAGTAGAAATGTGAATATTTGGTTAGCATGTTGATTTACGATGTGTGTGCTCCTAAATTTTCTGGTTGGGCTCCTAGTGAAAAAAGTTAGTCTGGAGCCCTGATATGCCTGATTGATTTAAAGGGGACATATCATGAAAATCTGACTTTTTCCATGTTTAAGTGCTATAATTGGGTCCCCAGTTCTTCTATCAATCTAGAAAATGTGAAAAAGAACAACCCAGTAACTTAGTTTCGGTAACCATTCTCTGCAAGCCTGTGAAAAAGAAGTCATTGAAATTTGGTTTCCCTTGTGATGTCAGAAAGGGATAATATCGCCCCCTTAATCTGCACTATAAACCATAGCACTGCCATTTAGTGCAGGGATCAGCTCATTTGCATTTAAAAGGACACACCCCAAAACGGCACATTTTTGCTCACACCTACAAAGTGGCAATTTTAACATGTTGTAATAAATGATATGTTGGTATTTTGAGCTAGAACTTCACATAGGTACTCTGGGGAAACCAAAGATTTATTTTACATCTGTCCACTTTAAAAGATACCAACCAGTATTCCTAACTCACAAACACAGGTATATTTAATGACCCCGGTTCGGTATCAGTTTGCATAATGGTAACTTTGGAACTACTAACAGTGCAATTTCTATATCAACGCACCTTGTTTTAAGGCAGTGGTCTCGAGCGCCATTTGCGGTCCGCATCTGTTGTCACAAACATATCATAATGCGGCCCGCAGAAGTTTTTTTTTATTTGCTTTGTTTCATGTTCTTGATTATTGATGTTTAAGTGGCTGTTTACAGTTGTGTCTAAAATGCGTGTTAAAGGCGAGAATAAATTAAGATATGTTTTAAGTTAAAACAAATGCAATCGGGCATATTGCAGTATCGGATATGCTTTGGCTGAGTCTTTTTTGTATATATTTTTTCTATTAGCACGTCCTGTTTTATGAAACTTTTTAATAAAATTCCTTAAAATTGCTTATCCTTGTCTTTGTGCCCAGGAGTTCTGGCCTGCCTTGATGGCTACATGAACATTGCTGTGGAACAGACAGAGGAGTATGTCAATGGTCAGCTGAAGAACAAATATGGAGATGCATTTCTCAGAGGAAACAATGGTATGTAGTGTCTATTTGTTTCAGTACCTTTGTGTATAATTTTGGAGAATTTAATATCAAGCTACCTAAGCAGTCCCAGTTCATGTTGAAGGAGTTTACACAAAACTTAAGTTCATTAATTAACTCTCCCTCATGCCATTCAAACTGCTATACATTTCTTATGTGGTTAAAACTTAGAATAATGTCAAAGTTATTTTGAATCACATTTGATGCACAGATGCCCATATACTTCCCTGAGTCCTGCATACTTGAGTCGCTCAATGATTTGGAATCACTTTTTATTGTTGGCACAATCTTATATAATCTTTTTTTTAAGAGATTGTAGACCTGGGAACCACTGGGTTTATGTAAATGATCACAAAAATTCTAATCCACTTTTAATTTTGAATAGAAAGAATAAAAATGGTGCAGAAATTATTTTGTTATACATGTTTAAAACAATTTAAAGTGGAGTAAAACAGATGTTTCATTTTCTTTTGTGTATGCTTTTTAAGCTTACTGATGTTATTTTTTCCTCTTCTAGTGTTGTACATCAGTACCCAGAAGAGAAAGATGTGAAGCCACACATTTTACTTGTTTCTTTGTTCAATGTTAGATAATTGAATTATGGTTTACTGTTGATATATTCATAATCCTTTGTTAGATGATGATAATGTCCAAGTTTGTTTTGTATTCTATAAACCAAAAACTTGCTGTAATGCAGTAAATATTTTGTTTTCCAAACATAGATCTTGTCTTTGTGTCAATCTGTAACTTGAGATATTTGTATCTCAGATGCTTCTGTGTAAATCTTTAAATAGGGTCAAAGGAAAACACCACTGTTTTTCAATATTTTACTATGTTCTTACCTCAGTTTAGACTAATTAATACATGCCTATCTTTTTCCAATGCATGCACATTTAATCTTTGTACAGCGCTTCTCGAATGTGTTGGCATTTGGCCTAGCCCCAAGTTTTCTTTTTTGCCACCATACTTACTCCTGTAACTACAGGGACTCGTGTAACAGTCTTTAAATGGGGAAAACATGGAAGTGTTTGGTGGCTTCTAAATTCATCCCTGTTTGGAGCCATATGAATGAATGGGGCTAGGCTAAATGCTAGTATATTCACAAGGCGCTGTACAAAGATTTAAAGTGCATGCATTGACAAAAGATAAGTATGTATTAATTTGTCTAAGTTGAGGTAAGAACATAATAAAATATTGAAAAAAAATTGTTTTCCTTTTAAATTCTGTCACAAGGAATTGCTTATTAGCATCTAAAGTCTGGAGACTGTTTAAAGCTATTGCATGCACAGATTTCATTTTTGCTTTTTAATTATAACTGGTGCTCATTAAGAATCACTATCTCTTTATTGGATATGAGAAACAGTTTATTACCTGGTAATCCTTTTTTTTTTTTTCAAACCACTTGTCAGGTTTATAGTTACAAACTGAACTCTCAATCTACTTTTGCAGGCCTTATCTGACCACTTCAAAATTGTTTACTTTCTTTAGGGTGTGATTGTGGCATTTGTACACTTCATTAGGTTAAGAAAAAGATAAACTCCCAATGAGCAATTTGGAAGCTTCTTGAGATTTTTTTTATATGGTGAAGAAATTTACTTTTTTTTGTAACCAGATACAGTATTTGGACAGTAAAGGCAAAATTGCTCTATATTTTGTGAGGCTAAGGCATTTGTAAGATAAATATGAAGCAAAAGTACATAATGTTACATTGTATTAACATTTTGATTGTTTCAACACATACATGCTTTACAAATCAGACTGCTGAGGCAATGGATCAAATTGATACTACGCACTCTGCTTTTGATGTGTTAAAAATTATTGAATCGGTACATTGTTTCAATATACACACATTAGGTATAAGAATTAAAATCTAAATGTGTTGCTATGTCAAGTTGGTAAGAGTTATGCGTTAATACGGGTGAAATAAAATGTGATGTACTGTACTTTTGTCTCGTATTCACCTTTCAATGTGTAAACATTTCTTCACTCCACAGCAAACGGAGCAATTTTGCCTTTATTGTCCCAATGCTCATGGAGGGTGCTGTATATGCTCTTTGCCCCCATTTAGGAGACAAAGGCTGCCAAGGTCGGCCCTGAATGCAGGATGAAGGACACTGTATTGATTAAACTTTGTCCGTAACCGGAGTAAGTGGGGGCTTTCTAGCAGGAGCTTGGTATTATGGTGACCACAGCAAATGCTTTTCAACTGTAATAAAACACCAAAACCCCTCTTGTGATGCTTTTCTGCATTTTAAGATTAATTAGTTCTGTTTGCAGTAATGACTGAATAGACAGGGCTACTCTAATGACCAAGAGAGCAACAGCTTGGAACATTAAAACTGTCTGGTTTCAGAAATTGTATACAGATTGTCACTTTATTTTATGTGGCTGCAATATTCATATTGATTTGATAACTGCATCAGTTGGGTTATAATGTAAGCTTGTACAGATCGTATATAGGTTGTCAGTCCTTGTCCCACATATTATGCTGTGTTGATTGTGATATAATATTGCATGTTTGCAATTTTGTATTTTTTTACACTGGGTTTTACTCAGTGGCTGCTGGTTTAGTGACTGAGTTTAAGGTCTACAGCTCCACCAGAAGTCAGACCCAGGTATTGCAACTAAATAGAGACTGGCCCCGTATAAGCAAATCTTAGGAAAAGTAATTTAATCAACCACAAATTGGTTAACAAAAAGAACACGTTTTTTAGCTTTCTTAAAATTTTTACATTTCATTAAATTGACACTGCAAATAATTTTATCTTAAAATGTAAAAGTTAGTTTACACTTTAATTTATCAGATGAAGTTGGGCAATTTCAACATTCAAGTTTATATTTAGCTTAAAAAAAAAAAAATCAGTGTTCCTTTTAGTAAGATGTGTGCATAACTCCTTAATCATGTTTTGTGATTTTAATGTGCATAGTGCATAGCTTTAAAATGTAAATCACAAATCTAAATTTCAATTTAGAAATGCTGCATATTATCTAAGGACAATATACTTATATACTTAAGATTTATGTGGGTATCCAGTATTTTAATAAAGGTGCTCGATTGTAATGAGTCAATCTGAGTATAAACTGTTCCTCTCTGATGCTTCAGGGTTTACAGGCATTTCGAGTTTTTTTTAAAGCCAGCAGACTGTGTGTCAAGGGAATGTCACACGGTTTGTGAACTTGAGCTTTAGGGACCCTGCTTTGACAGAGAAGATAGAAATGAATGAGTTCAACTTTCGCGCAATTCTTGCAACCCTTTTATACAAAATACTGTTGGATTCCTATGCAGTTACATGGGTTATCATTTTCTCAATAATTGTATATTTCACTCAACATTTTTATTTACATAATGCAATCTTTATATTTTATTATGACTAAAGCTATTCATGATTTTTTCTTTAAATTTGAAACAACAGGAAAATTAACATTTAATGGCTTTAGAACTGCGGTATATGGAATGCGTATGTGGGCCATTAAAGCTCATAGACTGTTGTTGAGTAGCATTTACCACATGCAGACTCTTAATTTAGACTCTAATACTGTCAACCTTGGCCTGGAATGTGCTCCCTGACCTTATTATCTGAAAGGAACTATTCTGGATGTTTGCAAGTGGGGGTTGGATGATTTATCTGGACCAACTACAAATGGCAAAGTGAAGCTGCTTGGATGGAAGAAGTGGCATTCATTTTAGCGAAAAATAAGCCTCTGGGGATATGTTGGCCCTGACAGCACTGCTTACTATTGTGTATATCGACCTCTTGTGGTTGTAAATTATACCTCTGATGAAAACTGATTAGCCTACTTTAACTTATAGCGTAAAGGGGCAATTTCCCAGACTAAAATGTATGTTCGAGCTTTCTTAATTTAAAAACATCTTGCATTGACATAATTAATGTATGTCACTGCCATTGTTTAGTCTCAAGATGCACAACAGTATTGTTTTTGTAAGGTGTGTTTGTGGAAAACATCTTAAATGTCCTAATACAACTAAGGCCTACTAAACCCTGTCTGGGAAACTGCCCCATGTGTTGGAGCAGTGGGAGTATACATCGGAGAAGAGGAAAATGGTCTCAGTTTAAGATAAATGCACTCTGAAGAAAAGATACAAAAGCTGCCAATGGGAATGGTACACTGTCAGAAATAAAGGTTTAAAGGTATACCCTTTTCAGTCACTGCACGTGTTACCCTAAGGTTCTGTTTTGTACCTTTACAGTTACAACAAAACATAATACAATGTTGTACCTTTTTGGGTACGTTACTGTACTTTAAAGAGTAACTAAACCCCTGGTCAGAGCCTGACTTACATTATGCGGTACCGCAACATCCAACAGGAAAATTCAACTGCAGTAGCTACCATTCAACCTGGTAGGCAGCACTCATGTTTTGCACCAAATACATTGAAACACTTTATACCCAAATGTCAAAAAAGTTACTCAAATCAATGAACAGAACTAATAAACCCCATTCTTACAGATCATTAACTAAAAAAAGTTGGTTTAGGGTTTAGTTTCTCTCTAAAGACCTATTGTGTACCTTTAAAGGTACAGTTAAATGTTTTTACCCCTAATATTTAAATGGCACAAAGTTGGTCCTGTAATAGATCCTTTGGGAATAATATTGTACCCCAAAAGGTAACATGATACAAAAAGAAACCTTTGAGGGTACCAACCCATTGACAGAAAAAAGGTCCTACAGATATGCATATTTTTAAGGTACTAATATGCATTCCATTTGTATAAAAAGGTATACTTTTAATGCAACACAATCTCAAAGAAAAAGCATCACGCAAAATGTTATTAATTTATTTGTGTTTATGGCACGAAATTCAGCTTTTTTGTGCGAATATCTTTTTCGCACGAATTTCAATGAATAGCTTTTCGTGTCCGTGGCAAGACTATTTTTTGTGGCATTTTATGTATTGTTTTCAAATTTTTTCCCACTATTTTTAAATCATTGTCGTTTGGGGTTGGTTAGATTTGGGGTTTGGGTTAGTATGTACTTTTATGTATTGGTTTCTACATGTTTTTCTTCTGCTTTTAAAAGTATTCTCGCCTGGAGTTGGGGTTAGGATGTTAATAAGAAAACAAAACATAAAATCAAATGAAAAAGAAAATCGTGCCATTGACACAAGAAACTATTTATAGAAATTTGTGAGAGTGTCACGAAAAGACATTCGTGATCAAGGCACAAAAAAGCTGAATTTTGTGCCATGGACATGAATAAATTAATAAAATTTTACGACATTCCGTAAAAGAGTATTGCCACAGTGACAGCTTTTGTGTCTTTATTCTGAGAGTGAATTAGAGATTCTCATCAGATTGGTTGAGTCAAAGTCAGGCTGATCATATAGACATTTCTATCAGATATATATACAAAAATATAAAAAATCATGAATTTTCTACAAGGTAAGTCTCTGTAATGATTAAAGAAGAATCACACAAAAAGAAACAGAAAAGCTAGATCAAGACCCCAAGTGTGAATGCTAATTAATAATGTTCTCCTTCACGGAAATGTCAAGATCACCTCAACAGACATCACAAGAGGTCTTCTGGCTTTGCGTTTTCCTCGTTGCATCGTAAAACAGGTGAGGTAGTCCGGTCAGCCCATCTTCCTGTGGGTTTCGAGCCTCGCATAAAATACAGGCTAACCCTGCACTCAAGCAATTAGCCCCCTTCACAACACCATTTTGACTGCCAATTTGTCTACCATGGAACATAATGCAGAGAGTTGTTGGCAAGCGCCCAGCATGCTAATGGAATTGCCAGAGTGTTTTGTTTCTCTGCGAGTAACCACGATGGCTTTGTGCTGTCAAGTCTCTGAGTTGGCCAATGGTAATTGAGTGTGTCCTGTAGCTGCCACGTTTAGGAATCACTGAGCACCTTTGGCTTTGCCATGTTATGACATCGGGAACACACATGGGATTCAAAATGGAAGCTTGTGTGCTGATATGACAGACAAAGGGTGAAGGGAGCAATAGAGGAGTTGATTAAGATCGTGTGCAATTCTACATCAAATGGAATTGCTAAAATATGACCTTGCCTGTGAAAACCCAGCTTAAGTCATTCTTTTGTGATTTACTATTTTCTGCATAAAATCATACACAATAATGTAAAGAACATTGTTAAAACATAACCTGATGTTGACTGAGTAAGGCCAGGTTAAAGATATAGCAAATTTAATGGTTGAAGTCAAACTTCGATGCTCCTAATCTCATAAATACGACTTTATCCTGGTTTTCACAGTCGGGGGCCACAAATAATGATTGCTTTTCTGAACATCTCCCACAGTCTTAAATTCGTCAGACAAATAAAATTTCCACTCCAAAGGGATTGGTTGAGTCAATGTCAGGCTGATCATATAGACATTTCTTGCAAAGGTATCAGAAAATTACACACTAAAGGTGTAATAACTGGCATTGTTTTCATTCTCTTATGATTCTAAAACAAGGTTTCATTGGGATGAAATCTTGGCTATTTAGCATAAATAAATTTACTCCATGTAAAAGGCAGAGGGCAGATTCCCTTATATTTTCTCCAAAATCATTTACTTGGCATTAACTATATAGTCAAATGCTACTTAAATTGCCATCATAGTTAAGTCTAAGTCTGCTGCCACAAATATGTGCACATGCCAAGTTGCGTGCACCCTCGCCGCTGTCAAGTATGGTCTCATAAATGTTTGCCTGACATTTAATATTCATAGTCTTTTGCAGCATCGTGTAGACATCAGAGTTATTAGATGCTTTATTGATTTCGATGGGTAAACCAGGATCAGCAAAAACATTAAACAAATACAATAATTGTGTGTATACTGTATACATACACTATAACTTGGTTAATATGAGCAAAGAAGGCTATGAAAATAAATCTATGTTTCTTCTTTTTAGATTTAATAAAAAAAGAAATATATAATTGAAAGTGAGGGGGGAAATTACATAATTAAATAAAGAATTATCTCTAATACACACTGGACACACTTATTGTGCACCCCTTGACATTTTTATGAGTAAAATATATCTGAAGTATAGTCCCATTGAAATTAACATTTTAGCACACCATGGGGACTAAACATATTGTTGTCTAGTCATCTCTTCCTGTTTCATGGGCTATGTCCCCTAATCAGTCATCACAGTAGATCAGTGTTTCTCAAACTTTTTCAGCAGAGGCCACTTTATCTTCCAATTTTTTTCTGAGGACCACCTAACAGAATCCCACTCTAAGATGCCCCCAAGAAACAACAAAATAGGAAGGATAAGCTAAATTTAAGTTTATAAAACGGCTCGTTGTGGTTCTTCATTCTGATTGGTTGAAACGCGTTCTAAGCCGTGATAAAATACCCCGGTAAACCCACGGTTCAGTCCGCATTACATAAGTAGGCCTATCACTGCGCCACTGTTGCTGCGTACTGATTTATGAAAAAAACACCACAGTCTTTAATCATTTTTTAATTTTTCTACATTTGCACAATTATGGCGATATCCAGATAAATGTCATAGATAGTGTTAAGTCATTTCGTCAATAAAGAGAAAACGTTCTCTGAGTTGTTTTTGTCTTAAATTGATATTTCCGCTATTATCCACTAGATGGCAATCTTACCCAACTTAAACACTGACGCATTCACTCGACACAACAGCGTTGTGGTGGATTTAGCATGACGTTTAAGTTTTGATGGCTCTCAATCTGATCTCTTACAAAAGTTCTTCACAAAAATGGAATTATCTCCGCTTTTAGCTGAAAATTTTAGAGGTGATTACTGTTAGAGAACAAATGAAGGTAGGATGAAACGTTTTTTTGTTGTTGTTGTTTGAAAGCGGATGGTCTCATTTGATATTTTATGTTTATTTAAAGAAGATAATTTTTTTCTGTAAGGCATTAAACTAAAACTGGGTGGCAACTTAAAAAAAAAAACCGCTGACGGGGAAAGAGTTTAGCATGCTTCCAAGCATATTTGATCATCACTTCAATTGCACGATATAAATGTTAATGTATAAATTAAATTAGATGAATGTTGATTTATAAAATAAACACCACAGTCTTAAATCATATTTTCATTGTGTCTTTGTTGCGTCTGTGTTGGTTGTGAACGGCGCTCTGTTGCAGCTCTTGATTCTGAGGAACTAACGTACTTTGTTTGGCGGAAGACTAATATTTGTACCAATATAATTACAACTTATTTCTGTTTTATTTTATGAAATCCTGCTATAGTAACCGTTTTATAAAAGCAATAAGTCCCGCGAAACAGTGGGGTTACAGTGCATTTTATAACAGCTAAGGGGGTTTTAGGCACTCCGCTTCGCGTCGTGCCCAACGCCCTTTAACGTTAGCTGTTATAAAATGCACTGGTAACCTACTGTTTCTTGGGGCTTATTGCTTTATTGATATGCAATCTGTTTTAAGTCAAAAACTACTTTTTTAACACAAATGCAATGCTATGTTCAGAAATTATTATATGAATTTTATTTCATTTGAAAAAGTAAATGTGAAAGGAGTTGCAGCTTAAAAACAGCCTTAGTCCCACTTAATGTCATTCCAAAGAGCCATTAGTTTAAAACTGAGGTGGTGGGTATATGAAGTCTATGGTTGTTGAGCAATAATGAAGACATTCAAATCGACTGGAGATGTTGCAAAGCTACCTGAAAGAGGAATTGTGTGTAGTTTGTCTTAATGCTCTTCAAGGAGAATAATTTGAGTGGCCAAAGACTCTTTAAGAAATCACATTTAACTTCAGAAATCAGTTGAATCTTGGGGTCTTGCACATTAGAAAGCTTTAAAAAAAATGAATTAAGGAAAATTGCACCTCCACAACCAAGTGGTTTGGGACACAGTGTTAAAAAAAATACAAATCCTCTGCTCTGAATTTTTTTGGCAGCAGGAACACAAGATGGCTTTGGTTGCACGTTAAAAAGTCCTTCATGTCTACAGTTAAATACACTGCCAGACCTTCATGGTTGTGAACCAAATTTTGTACCAGAGATCCTGAACATCTTATTTAGGTAGATTGCATCATGGATTATATAGAATACCAACAGATAGAAATGTCAAAATCTTATAATGGCTCATGATTAAATCTTTAATCAAGAAATTGGTTCAAAACATACATCAAAATCATCAAAAAATAGGTCACTGAGCAAAATAAAACAAGGTTCTGTCATGGCCATCCCAGTTTCCTGACCTGAATCATATATGACTGAAGTGAACTAAAGAGGAGAGAGGAACACAAAAATTAAGGAGTCTGGAGAAATTCTGTATGGAGGAATAATCTAAGATCAATACTTTGCATTCTTCAACCTCATTAGACATTAAAAGTAGACTCAGAGCTGTAAGAGTAACACTGTAAAACCTAACAGTTAACAAATCAAACCATTTAAGTAAACCGGTTGCATTAGACCATTTAAGTTTTAAAACACATACATTTGAGTACTGTGAACTTAAGTCATATGCAATTATGCATATGACTTAACCTATGCTGGGCTCATAACTGCATATGACTCAATTTGTTTAAGTTCACAGAACTCAAATGTATATGTTTTAAAACTTAAAAGGTCTAATGCAACCGGTTTTTATTTAAATGGTTTAAGTTGAGTTAATTTTTAGGTTTTACAGTGTATTAAATGAAGGGGGAGGGGGCAAGAATTGTGTCCAGTGTGTATTACAGAAAATCATTTATTTCATAATGTAAGTTCCCCCTCACTTTCAATTGTTTTACTTCAATGAAACATCATATTTTTGTGATCTTTTAAATTAAAGCTTAAAAGAAAGCTTTGGTTTTGTTTTGATTCATTTTCACAGCTTTTTCTGCTCATATTTACCAAGGGTGCCAACAGTTAGTTGTGTATATATGGATGCTGTCACGTCAAGATGAATTTTGTGATCACTACAGCAGTTACTGGGCTCACAGAGCTATTACGATACTGCTCAAGGGTAGTTAACTATTATGAGCAGATTTTTACAGAGCAGTGTTATGACTGGGGAGTCTATGTGTCAAATCGGCCAGCAGAGAGCATTTCTCTGAACATAATTAGGTGTAGTCGGTAAAGCACGTTTACCTTGCGACAGCCACACAAAAGCTACAGTGCGCAAATTGTACAGTTAGCGGCTGTTAGACTCAAACTGACATGCCAGGTTGAGCACTTACGTTTGCCGTGCGTTGTCACTTTAAGAATTTTATCGACCTGGATGTCAGAGGGGAAGATAGCAGCGATTTGCTTTTACTACAATGAATGCTGTTAGTGTGCTACCAAAACTGTCATACTGTGGTGTGCACAAAGGATAGCAGGACAGCAATAAATAACATAAATGAGAAATACATAGAGCTGCTGTTGTCACTTATTCAATATTAATTTCAGTTTGCCCTGCTGTGCATTCCTAACATGGCTAGATAATCAAACATTTAAATTTGACAAATATCCTTTGTGTTGGCAGGTTCAGAGATGGCTCTTCAAATGTGTTCAGAAAATGACTTTTGGTCAGCTGGACGGACTTTGTTGTGTGCCCAACTCCAAAATGATTGCACCTGTCTGAAGTGGTAGAGGCATGAAAATTCATGCTGGTCTTTTAACATAGGTTAACAGAGTGATTTGCATAGGAGGGCTGCAAATTCGTTGACTTGTGTGTAAAAATGCCTATGTATTGTCATATTTTTGCTTTCACCTCAATCTTTAGCCACATTGAAATATACAGAATGAACCAGATACAGACTGATCTCACAGAAGGTCGTGTTATAGTCAAAGTATTTGATTAATTTATTACACGGACACGAAAACTTTTTATAAAAATTTGTAAAATTAGTGACATGTAAAAGACACTGGTGCTTGAGGCACGAATAAAGCTGAATTTCGTGCCATGGACACAAATAAATTAATAATTTTTTTTGTGACTATAAAATATATAAAAACGCCACCTAGAGGATAATAGAGGATATATGGACTGCCGTAAAAACTTGTCATTGGCAGGGAAGCGTTTTCTCTGAGCTCTAAGCTTTGGCTTAGTCATTTTACAATTTTCGTCTCAAAACAGTTTTTGTTTTGTGTGCTTTGGGTTATTGTGCTGCTGAAAATGAAACTTCAACCTAAACATAGATTTCTGGCTGACTGAAACAGGTTCTCCTTGAAGATTTGCCAGGATTCAGCTTCACAGAGCACTTGATGCCAAAAGGCTTTCCAATTTCTCTCGCTTAAAAAAAGTATGATGCACTTGATGGAAGGCGTAAATGTTACCTTGGGGCTGGGCTGTGTTTAGATGTGACAATCACAGCACTTTGGTGTCAAAGCAAAAGAGTATAATTTTTGACCAGACCACAAAACATTTCAGGTTTTGCCACACGGCTCAAACACATGCAGTCCTGACATGACTTAATGTTGGCCTTTCTCAAAATATGGAGTTTTTTGAAGCGCTCTCTTGAAGAGGCAAAAGAAGGGAGGTTTCAAAGAACTCTGACAGTGTTGAACTTGTCCTCTTGATCACACTACAATTGCCTTTGTTCCTTGGTTGCTCAATTTTGTAGGATAGCCCAATCTTAGCAGTGTATTGTGCCACGTGTTTTACATTACGTTACTATGAACATTATGGTGCTTCTAGAGAAACTCAATGCTTTGTCAACTTCTTCATACCAGCTTTTTTAAGTTCAACTTGAAGTTACACAAGCAACTCCTTGGTTTTGACAACAGCAAGATTGATCTGATGTAAAATCAGTGATGTTTATCATGCAATCAAGAAACTGAACACAAAATGTGCATTTAACATATGTGGCCTTCGATCAACTGGTAGAGCTAACAATGCCAAGGTCACAAGTTTGATTGAATGCACGTGATTTAATTTATTAACTTATACAGTATTGTGCAAAAGTCTTAGGCCACCACCACCAGACTTGTTGTTTTAGAAATTTTAATGTCCATCCATATTTATTTTTCAATCTATTTTATTAAGATACAAACAGAAAATACAGGAAATATGTACATAACATTTTTTTTCCCGAAACTTCTTCAGGCATCGGTCAATATTTAGTGTGACCTCTCTTGGCTCTAAACACATACTGAGCTTTTTTGAGGAGACTGAAGTCCTGAAGTCATTTGATTAGAATTAGAAATTAGGATTTAATTTCATATAGGTTAAAGAGATCCTGCAGTTGCCTGCTAGTTCTCAAGTGGAAGGGCTGTTTACACAAACACATATTTTGAAATTATAAACCATACACAACGGGCTACATACATGTTGTGACAAACTTTGCATCGTGTGCTTTGAAAAAAAGAAGTCACAGGCTGTCACTGACTTTTAAACTGTTTTTAATACTACATACAAGTTTCCAGTATTTTCTGGTTAATAAAGAATCTGAGAAATAATTACATATGATTAATATAACATTGCAAAAACAACAAATCTAATTATGGCATGGTGGCCTAAGACTTTTGCACAGTACTGTACATTCAGAGGCAATTGTAGTTAGAAAGCCTTTCATATTTAGTAAAGTTATTAAGTCACTGGAGTTATTGCAAAATTTAAATCCCTTTTGAGTGAGTGACCATGACAAAACCACACAGGCTATTGAGCTCCGATGCAAAGTGTCTGACATGTTTTCCTGTAAATGGGCATTTTTAATCAGTTTCTTAGGCCAGAATTAAGCGACATGAAGCAAAAGTATTTGATGAATGTATATGTGCAAAGAGCATTAGGTTAATATTATTTAACTTTTGACAGAGGTGGCGGCGTTTAGAGGCTTTTGCATCTCCTCATGCATATCAGTGCAGAATGTAATATTAATTGTTGGCTGGATCACACACTGTTTTTATGCTTTCTATTTATGCCTGCTTTGCCATTTCATTTGCTTGGAATTGAATGTGTTCATGTCAAGGAGCTAGAGTCTTTAAAGTTACGTAAACAGTTTTTCTTTTATTGGTTAAATGAAAGGCATTGTCAAGCATTTTCCATTACATCTAGCCTCATTGCCCAGGCTGACTTGTTTGAGGTCTGGCCTTTGAAATTAAAGACATGTGTACTAAATCATCTTTTGCTGCCCTCTTCTGGTTGAGAACAGTATTTACATGCAAAGAAAATCATAAAGACAAGGGTAGGATTAACAAAGGCCAGAGGGCTCTTCTTATCCAAGCAGGACTGTTTAAAGTGCACCTATTCATTGCTTAAAAACAGTGTTATTTTGTGTATTTTGGTATAATACAATGTGTTTGCGTGGTTTATAGGTAAAAAACACATTATTTTCCACATACCGTACAGTTTTGTAGCTCCAGTTTTCACTCTCTTCCTGAAACGCATGGATTTGAAAAGCTCTGTGTCCCTGATTGGCCAACTAATCTGTATGTTGTGATTGGCCTATGTACCTTTTTGCATATCGTTAACATGTACTAATACACAGCTACACACCAAATCAGACCATTGGTGCTCTTTAATATCAGTGGCACAAGGCTTTGTGGACATCCACACCAGAAACCTTGTGATCTGGATGTGATTGCTCTATTCACCCCATGGCTGGGTGACAGAGAGGCTTTAAAGGGGTGAACTGAAGAAGGAAAAGCAGCAATATGCTAAGGGACAAAGGTTTATAAAGGTGGAGGTTAGGGGTCGGATAAGAGATGTTGCTTCAGCCAGGCTGCCGCAGGCATGGCTCTAGGACTTGTGAAAGGACAATCTCTATTTGGCAACCATTAGAGGTATGTTAATATGCAAGTATTAATGTGTGTATGTGATTTTGCATAACACTGAAATGAAAACAGGCTGATGTGGCTGGATGTAATTCAGTCTCTGCTGTTCTGATCACAGTGGACTTCAAGCCGGGTCTGATGAAGTGGCTAAAGTCTTTTAGGCTGATATTAATTTTACACATTCTTTAGAGATCCTATACATCTTTAATCATTTTCATTATCTTTGCTGTCTCTTATTTTGTGTAATTTCGTTCAGATTCATCCAGCAGTCAAGCAGATGCCATATTAGTAAGAAAAATGCAGTGTTCAGTCGTATTTCAGTCTTTATAATTACATATATGTGCTCTGATTAAATAAATGATGGGAACTTTTTTTAAGCTTATTTCCAATTATTTTATATTACATCACCTATGATCCTCTACATTTTATTTAACACAAGAATCCATAATAAAAGTTTTTATTAGTCCAAATTGTAGCAAAATACAGTTTATTCAAAGTAAAAAAAACATGTGTTCAGTTTGTGTGTCTACTTTCTGTATGTTGTCTTTGTTTCCAATTTTACTACAATCATTATAATACAATAATTGGATAAAATAATTGCTCATCATGATTGAATCAAAACTTCACAAACCGTAATCACATTTGATATACAGTACTGTGCAAAAGTCGTAGGCCAGCATTACCAGCTTTGTTGTTTTAGCAAAGTTTTAATGTCCATCCATATTTATTTTTCACTCTTTTTTTAAGATACAAACAGAAATTACAGGAAATATGTACACAATATTAAAAACAAAACAATTTTCAGAGCTAAATGTTTTCTTCAGGCATCAGTCAGTATTTAGTGTGACCTCTCAGCTTGGCACGAAACACATCTTGAGCTTTTTGACGAGACTGATATCCTAAAGTCATTCAATTAGAATTAGGAATTAGGATTTAATTTCATTTAGGTTTAAAAGATCCTGCAGCTGCCTGCTATTGATCAAGTGGAAGGGAAGTTCACCCCACATACTTAACACTTCAGCTTATACCTTTATACAGTTTTTAATACTACATACACATTCCTGTATTTTCTGGTTGTATTCTAATAAAAAGACTGAGAAATAATTATATATGATCACTATACAATTGCAAAAACAACAAATCTAATGGTAGCATGGTGCCCTAAGACTTTTGCACAGTACTGTATTTCTACCCGTGAGTCCAAAAAAGAACACTAGAGGTCAGGACTGCACAATCTATCTTGACATTTCATTGGCAATTGCAGAAAATGTCTGCAGGGCATCGAAAAATTTTACAAAACAGAAATGAGCACGCTGATGGCTTTCACCTTTGCCTAAGTGACATATGTTGTTATTCAAAGCATTATTAATTTATTTTATCAGCAGAGGTTACTGTTTCAACTATTGAAAATGTTGACTCTTTAACCAAACATATAGCAATATTGAAAGAGTATTTAACAATCTTTTAGGAAAATACAACTCCGCATTTCATGGATAAGGAGTTTTTCCAGAAGTATTCGTAATTTACATGAGATTGATTATGTTCTGTATGAGAAAAGCCCTTAAATATATCCAGTATATATCCAGTTTTATGTGAAATATTTTTTACTGAAATACAACAGAATAAAAATATGAACCTTTTACGTGCATGAGATCTGTGCTATGCAGAAGATAACACAAATTAAGGCTCCAGACAAATTAGTTTACTGAAAGATGAAAAGTTTGGAATAAGGGTGTGAGTAATAGCTACAGAGTGTGCGAGGATCTCATTTTTTTGTTGCTTTTGAATTCATTGTTATAATTACATAAATTATAATACAAATATAATTTGTTATAACAATTTATTATGCTGTTATAAGAATTTTTGATTCTTTTGTAAGTAAAAATTTGATACATAACATGTGAGAAAACAAAGCATAAGTCACAAAAAAACAATTCACATAAACACAATTTTTCACAGAAGCTAAATCTGTACAGTAATACAGTTTTATCAGTAAAATAGAAATATATTATTTTATGTAAAACAGTTTTTCATTAAAGCCTACATGGGATCATAATCAGTGTAATGTTTATATTTTGTTGATATAATATTTGTTTGTAATATTTTGTTGATTGTAAAGATCCACTGAATTTCTCAGCTGTTACAGGATTTATGTGCATTTCATTTACCTTTCAATTGCAATGGGTATTGTGACAGATAAGTATATCTGTGTAAACATGCTTGTGCCACAAGTTATTGTATTACATGTTATTTAACCCGTTCCACTGGCTACGCTATATCCTATCGAGCTTTCATATGTGTACGAGTAATGCTCCTGGGCAGTGTGAGTTCATGATGTTACTTGAGGCCGCCCGAGGGTGTGAAGCAAGCAGAGCGCTAATGCAAAGCACCATGGGATTTTCAGGAACAACGTGGTGACATTAACAAGCTGTCAAGCGCTGTGACATTGTTCTCACAGAGCGTTTAGGAACAATAGTAGGATCACCTCAGGTAGCACACATAACTTTCACTCTCTTTCTTTCTCGCGCTCATTTGTTCTTTTTTCTCTCTCGGCTGCACACGCCGTGCTAATAGCACATGGTGTTCGTGCTTAATGGAACCTGAACTAAAGAGAGTTTTTTTGTTAAGGTATAAGGGCCCTCAAGGCAAGAAGGCATTAGTCTGTTTTAGGAGGTGAATTCTAAATGATGTTATTAGGGATGAGCTTTGCCACCTTTTGCTCTCCTGCTCAGGGTACTGAACCACCCTTTTTCTTAGATGGGTTTATAAGGTATTTCTTCTTTTAAAAGGGCTACATAATGGCAACAAAGCCAATTTAACACATAGACCATCAGCACATTTTCGTGTTGTTTGAGTTAACAAGGTTTGCACCCCAGACCTGCAACATTGCAATTGAAAAGGTGCACATTAGAGCAGCTTTTGACCCTACTTTAATGTTATAGGCACACTGACATTACCAGACATTCCTTCCAGTGCTCAGTAAGAAAAGCACACTGATCGGGAATGAAACCTTTAGTTGTAATCAATATTTAAGTAATATTATATAAGTATAACAATGCTATAATTCAACATTTTCTGGTTTATATTTTTAACGAATAATTGTAAAATGTACATGGACATTAAACATTTGATACATAAAAAGTTCAATTATTTTATAAAAATGTATGATAGTTAAAATTCATTCAAGGCTATTCCTATACTAGTTCATAATGCATGAATCCACAAAGGTTAATTTTACAACAAACTGTATTTTTTATTTTATTTACTTCTCTTCTCTTACTTCTCTTGAATATATCTTGCATCTGGTTGCTAGGATGTCAATATGTCTGTTTAGTGTATTCACAATGCATTTATATATTGCAATAAGTGATAAACTGCCTAAGAAAACACATAGTCTTTTTCTTTTTATAATGTGCTATTTTAACACATTATATGTGTCATTTTGTGCTGATTTTTTGTTATATAAATAAATTAAAGGGGCAACACAAGATATGTTAAAACAACACAAAACTTTTGTCCTTAACTAGACACAACATGTATTGTTTAATGAAATATGAAAACAAATCTCATAATTAGATTATGAGACTTTAGCCTGGATTTCACAGACAGGGTCACATATTGTGTATTAGTAACAAATTGCCTATGAAAGCAGTTACTTGATGACATTATGCTCCTGAGGTCATGCTTAACTTCTGATTGTCTTACATATTCAACTTTACCAGTGCCACTTAAAGCATGACATTATCCCCAGTTTCACAAATCCATAAATCCTATCTCCTTTCAATAATTCAGAACGCAGAATTATTTATCTAATATGTATTTATTATTCATATTTAAACAAGGAGGCCGTCTTTTGGGACCAGGTCTCATTTTCAGTCTCTTATTTTGTAAACAGACAGCCAAAGAAGCGACAGTTCTGCTGATTTAAAGAGACAAGCGTCTATTTGCGAGTTTGAGGTCTACCTCGATTTAAAATGGAATGCGATCAATATTTAATACTAGACATCATTTGCATCAACCCTCTTCAGAATCTGTACACCAACCCCCTCGAAAGTGGACAATGGAGTGGAAGTGGGAAAAGCAAGCTAATGTAGATCCATCAAAATAAGCAACGCTTGAAGAGCTGAGCTAGGTCACTATATGCGATTGAGTGGAAACCCTAGTAGCACTTTAAAAAAAAACATATTTAAAACATTTAGAGAAAGCCTTTGCCACTGTCCTCCACTTGTGCAGGCGTTTTAAAAATCTGTTGCTTTATTTTCTTTATTTTTAGGTTGTTTTAGCTTGAAATTATGGTATAATTTCAGCCATCAAAAGCATTTAACAACATTTGTGACCTGTTTGTTAAAACCTATCTAAGTTATTTATGTATGATTTACTTTTTTTACATAAAATCATCATAATGTAAATATAACTTTGATATATTTAACATTGACCAAGGCCATGTCAAAGATTGAAATCAATGACTGTAATCTAACCTTTAGGGGCGGTTTCCCGGATAGGGATTAGACTAGTCCTAGACTAAAATAAATGTAAGATTGTCCTAACTGAAAACAACTTGCACTGACATATCTTAAATTACACAAGTGCCCTTTGTTTTGCCTCAAAATGCACACAAGTAATGTTTTTAGTAAGGTATGTTTGTTAAAATTAGTTATAATTTCAAATTAAACTAAGGTCTAGGCCTGGTTTAAGATAATCCGTGTCCGGGAAACCACCCATTAGAGTATAAGACTTTATCCTGGATTTCACAGCCAGAACCACAAGTATGCATCTATGATTTAAAGACACAAACGCCATGTACAGGCAGTTGTAAACAAAAGAACACTGTAAAGAAATTCATAGAAATTACAGTGTTAATGCAGCTGGCTTGCAGGTAACTTACCGTAGATTTAAATTTATGTTTTTTACTGGAAACATTTTGTTCAAAGTTAAATAAACATTAAACATTTACAAGTCTTTGTCTTTACAGAGTAAAACTAAAAAAAAAACACTATCAAGCAAAACATTCTGGGAAACAAAATCTGAAGCAAAAAAACAGAAAAAGTTTGATGATGATTTCTGGTTCCCAGAATGCTTTGCATGAGGCTGTTATTGTATAGTTTTATTCTGTAAAGATAAAGACTTGTTAATATTTAAAATTTATTTAACTTTGAACAAACTCTTGCCAGTAAATAACATAAATTTAAATTTACGGTAAGTTACCGGCAAACTAGCAATAACATTGTAATTTCTACGGATTTTTTTTTACAGTGAATGATACATTAAAATGTATTACAACTTGGTGAATTCAAACAATATTGTCATAGAGAGTTGATATAAAATACAATAAAAGATGTACAAGTCAATCCCTTTTTGGGACCACAGCTACATGTTTTTGTATGTTCAGTGTATGCTTAATGAAAGAAAGTGTCTTTTTAAAGTTTTAACAATGTATTATTTTAGCAGATCCATAAATACTGTAGATTTGAATGATGTTGAAATTCAACGTCAAATCTAATCAACAAGCAAGAACTGGTAGCCAGTATCACTGTTGCATCCCAGCTTTGTTGCCGACAGATTGTTGGCATGGGAAGGGAATGGAATAGGATGTGGCATGTATGTGTGAGATAACTTGTGTCTCCATGTGTGCCTGTGCCCTCTTGTCACTTATCTCTCAGTATCCTTAATTCACGAACAGAAGCACATTTCAAAGAGAATAAAGTGGAGCAACATCATGTCAACCTTTGATATATTTATATATTTCTTTTGCTCGCATTAAATTTGAAGCCGCATTCTTTAAAGAACGCGTCAAAGAAAGGAAAACTGTGTTTCGACTCGGAGAAAGAAAAACAGACAGAAAAAAGTTATGCAAATGAAACAAATGCCAAGAATCACAGTGAAGAATTGATGAGGACACGAAATTGACTTTTAATCTGAAAGCTGTACGAACTGGTGGACACATGTCGTTGTTCCTTTTAGGGGGGAGGCGGTGGGTGGGTTGCCGTCGTGATGCGGCGCAGCTGTGTGCGACTTCTGGATTAATTTTAATGCCCCACTCAGCGGGTTCTGTGTCACTCTCCCCTCAGTCTGAGGACCCGTCGAGATGACATCTGAACAATCGCTCACTATGGCACGGGGAACTCAGAGAAGCCTCGGTGCTGGAGAAAGTGTTTATGAAAGATTCATCACAAATGTCAGTCTAATCTGCCATGCATTGTCAGGGAGCTGTTCCAAAGCACACATTGTAAATGGATTCTTCCTCGAGACTTAAGTCATCTCTGGCTAAGAGTTGTAGATGGGATGGAGATAGTTTGGGAGTGTGGGTAGATGCATAATGTGAGAGAACGAGAGAGAGAGAGAGAGAAAGAGAGAGTACATTGTGTGAGTAGATGAGGTGGAGCACTTTGCGAGCTGCATTACAGCATGTCTGTAGAGAGATGGATCTTTATTGTACAGTTGGCCACAGTCAACCTCAAGCAGTGCCACCATGTGCACAGCAGAAATGAGTCCTTGACTGTTTCATATGGACACAGGGAAAAAAAAACGAGAACGAGATACCTTAGTTTTGCAATTGTTGTTTTTGCCACTGGGATGATACCTTTTAAAAAGGTCCTAATATGTTAAATTTAGGTACGGATATGTACCTTTGATGTATAATGTAAAAAAACCTGTATTTGTGTATTACGGAAACTTTCTGTAATTTATTGTGCCCGTTATTTTACAGTATTTTACCAGCGCCTTTTATCGTTTTTTAATATATTTGTTTTACAGTGTTAATGTAAAATTACAGAAAAAAACTGTATTTTTATATTACAGAACATTTGTGTACTTTATTGTGCCCATTACTTTTTGCAGTATTTTTCCGCCACCTTTTATCGTTTTTTAATGGATTTGTTTTACAGTGTTAATGTAAAATTACAGATTTTTGTATTACAGAACATTTTTGTACTTTATTGTGCCCGTTATTTTACAGTATTTTTTCGACACCCTAGCTACTGTAATTTTATAGTTTTTTATGGATTTGTTATACAGTGTTAATGTAAAATTACAGAAAAAAACCTGTATTTTTATATTACAGAACATTTTTGTACTTTAATGTGCCCGTTAATTTACAGTATTTTTCCGGCACCCCAGCTGCCGTAATTTTATATTTTTTTAATGGATTTGTTTTACAGTGTTAATGTAAAATTACAGAAAAAAACTGTATTTTTGTATTACAGAACATTTTTGTACTTTATTGTGCCCGTTATTTTACAGTATTTTTTCGACACCCTAGCTACTGTAATTTTATAGTTTTTTATGGATTTGTTATACAGTGTTAATGTAAAATTACAGAAAAAAACCTGTATTTTTGTATTACAGAACATTTTTGTACTTTATTGTGCCCGTTATTTTACAGTATTTTTTCGACACCCTAACTGTCATGATCCTGTCAGCACTGTGTATTTTCCCTTGTTTCATGTGACAGGATCATGGCAGCCCTTATTACTGTTTTTACTGTCTTGTTTTGTGTGGAGTCACGTGGCCTGTGTTTGTGTTTTGTGTGCCTCGTGCTCTCCTGTCTTTAGTCTTGACCCCGCCCCCTCGTTAATTATTCATTATTAGTTAACGCCCTTCACCTGTGTGTCCTCGTTCCCTAGTTTAGTTCTCCCCTATTTAATGCCCTTGTGTCTGCTGTCTTGTGCTGGATCATTGTTCATCTATGATGATGTTGTGTGTTCTTGTTTAGTGTCATGTTATTCATTTGGATTATTGTCTTTGTTTTACCCCCTCGAGGGTGTTTTTGTTATATAATAAAAGTCTTTTGGTTGAGAGCTGTCTGCACTTGGGTTCTGTCTTCCCACACATGACAGAATGATCCAGCCATTCTAGAACCCAGCAGACAGCTTTGTTTTTGTTTTGTTTACCAAGTTTAGTTTCGCGTCCGTCAAGTGTGTTCCTGTCATCTGGTGTCGTCTTGTTTGGTGTCCGTGTCCCGGTATGGTGAGCCATGGCTGCGTTCCCGGGCGGCGAGACATGAGGCCCGTGTTCCTGGTCGGTGAGCCGCGGGTCCCTGGAGGGAGGACTGCAAGAAGGCGTTCCTGTTCAGGGAGTCGCGAGATCCTGGGTGGTGAGAACGCGGGCACGCGTCCCGGGACTGTTAGCCGTGGGTTCCTGTTCCGGGATGGCTGTTTTGCTGCCGGTTCTGGTTGGGGAGCTAAGGAGGAGTTCCTGCTTCCCAGACGGCGTGCCGCGAGTGCCGGCTTTTTGGAGGGAGAGTTCCGGGTGCCTGTTCCTGGCCGGCGAGCTTCGTGAGAGTGTTCCCGGTCTGCGAGCCCCGCAGGTGCGTGCCTGTTCGGCGAGCTCTGTGGTCGTGTTTCTGGTTGGCGAGCCCCGCATGGGCGTGGCTGGCCGGTGAGCCTAGAGCGGCGCGGGATCCCAAGCCCACCTCCTTGCGGTGACAGGTGTCCCGCTTCTTGTCTTGGGGGTCCGGATCCCTGGCACTGTTTTGCCCCATGGACTTTGTCTTTATGTCATGTCATCCCTTGTGTTATGTACTGGTTCCTGGTGACGCCAGGAGGCGTCCCTTAAGAGGGGCGTACTGTCATGATCCTGTCAGCACTGTGTATTTTCCCTTGTTTCATGTGACAGGATCATGGCAGCCCTTATTACTGTTTTTACTGTCTTGTTTTGTGTGGAGTCACGTGGCCTGTGTTTGTGTTTTGTGTGCCTCGTGCTCTCCTGTCTTTAGTCTTGACCCCGCCCCCTCGTTCCCTTGTTAATTATTCATTATTAGTTAACGCCCTTCACCTGTGTGTCCTCGTTCCCTAGTTTAGTTCTCCCCTATTTAATGCCCTTGTGTCTGCTGTCTTGTGCTGGATCATTGTTCATCTATGATGATGTTGTGTGTTTTTGTTTAGTGTCATGTTATTCATTTGGATTATTGTCTTTGTTTTACCCCCTCGAGGGTGTTTTTGTTATATAATAAAAGTCTTTTGGTTGAGAGCTGTCTGCACTTGGGTTCTGTCTTCCCACACATGACACTAGCTACTGTAATTTTATCGTTTTTTATGGATTTTTTTACAGTGTTAATTTAAAATTACAGAAAAAAACTGTATTTTTATATTACAGAACATTTTTGTACTTTAATGTGCCCATTAATTTACAGTATTTTTCCGGCACCCCAGCTGCCGTAATTTTATATTTTTTTAATGGATTTGTTTTACAGTGTTAATGTAAAATTACAGAAAAAAACTGTATTGTTGTATTACAGAACATTTTTGTACTTTACTGTGCCCGTTATTTTACAGTATTTTTTCAGCACCCTAGCTGCCATAATTTTATAGTTTTTTTATGGATTTGTTTTACAGTGTTAATGTAAAAATACAGAAAAAAACAGTGTTTTTGTATTACAGAACATTTTTGTACTTTATTGTGCTCTTTATTGTAAAGTATTTTTCCGGCACCCCAGCTGCCATAATTTTATTGTTTTTTTTTAGGATTTGTTTTACAGTGTTAATGTAAAATTACAGAAAAAAAATGTATTTTTTGTATTATAGGACATTTTTATACTTTATTGTGCCTGTTATTTTACGGTATTTTTCCGGCACACAATTTTACAGTTTTTTTACGGATTTTTTTTTTTTAACAGGGAATGTACCTCTAAGGTACCAGCATGTACCATAGTGGTACCAATATTCACCTTTCAGTTACAAAAGTATACCGCCCCAGTGTCAACTTTTGTACCTTTTTTTCTGCAAGTGTATGTTGTTATGACCTTATCATAAAATGATCACAGAAGGTTACAGAATCTCAAATACAGGTTGTAAAATCAAAATCTATAGAACAGAAGCAGAAAGTATTTCTGTCCATTTATATAACTAACCTTTTTAAATATTTTCAGCTGGAGCTGAAATTCAATTCAGTGCCTATGCTAGGAAATATTTGCTTCTTTGTGCATAATATATCCTCGGAGCATATTTGGCAAGATATCATCTAACCCCTCAACACTAGCACAGCAACATTAGTCTTTCAAGCTTTTAGGGCCACTTTGAAAAATAAAATCTTGTCGAGGGGAAAAGGAAAAAGTCAGAATCGCTCCTTTCAAACACTTTGCTTTTAACGTGACACCTTTCTGATTCTGGGGCCTTTCCCTCTCCATTATCGGGGTGACAATATTAAGCATGACTTATTTATATCCTGTTTTGCGAGGCCCTGGGTGATGAAAGGGATAAAAGTGACAGCGAGGTGAGTCGGACCCGTCCCAGTACCTGGAGTCAACACTCGGCACATTTTGTCGTGCTTTGATCTAAGGGCCCCTTTGCTCGTCTTCCTCCTTTGCTTTCCCCTCCTGATAAGAATTTACAGTTTCATCTTTTTCTCTTTCTCTCACTCTTCTCTCTCTCTTATCACTATCGCATCACAAGGGATGTAAACAAGTCATCTTCGCTTCATTGAGCGATACTGACATGCAGTAGTGTTTCCTTGCTAAGTGCCTTTAAAGCCAGTATGTAAATGAGTGGACTGCTCTGGGTATGGGTACGCTATTACAGCAACATCACACTTCCTCCTGCACTTTGAGAATACAAATGCAGTAAAAATGGGTAAAATGTTGTACGTTTTTTAATTAATTTTTAATTAATTACGTTTTTCAAATTAATTGCAATCATATGATTCCAAGACAGATAATTAAATTGTTGAATGCTAAAATGTTTTGTAGTTGTCTGTAGTCCTTTATCCTAATATATCATGCCTTCCCATTCAAGTCAAAGAAAAATCCCATTTGTCTAAGAAATGTGAACACAAGCACCAGCATTATTATAGTGAAAAAAGGGTAAATGAGGTTCATATTATTCATAAATATTTTGGGAATGTATTGTAAGTTACAGTGAAATCGGTAACACTTTACAATAAGGTGGTGTAAGTAAACATTAATAAATGCATTAACTAACATTAACCCACAATGGACAATAGGTTACAGCTTTTCAACATGTATCAATTATTGTTATACCACGGGTCTGTTGAATGCTGTATTCTGATTGGCCGAGAATCCGCACACCTAACCTTTTAATTGTCTTAAAAATAGGCACCTAAGCAATGTTTGTGGTAACCGTGATAATTGCAGAATAATTGACTCCGGTCCTTTGAATTATTTAAAAATAATGCAAACCCTGCTTCACGTTTATGCTGCTTTAACACATTGGGTGTGCATTATTTTCTTATAATTCAAAGGACTGAAGTCAATTATCCCTTACTTAATTTTAGTTAATGTCAATACAGTTATTCATGTTAGTTAATGGTGCATTAACTTATGTTACAATGCTTGATTTAAAAAAATGTATTAGTAAATGCTGAAATGAAAATAAAATAAGATTAATAAATGCTGTAAAAGTACTGTATTGTTCATTGTTAGTTTATGTTAGCTAATGCATTAATTGATTGTTAACGAATACAACCTTACTGTAAAGTGTTACCGTGAAATCTTTTATTATAATGTGTCTTTTATTTTAACTGCTAAATATGTTTACTGATTATATGAGGCACAAACAAAAAAGTTAATTGTGCACCCTGCTTATGATGTCATACAGTATGTAAATGTGCTATTTATGAAATCAATATTATAATCAGTCATCCAATCCAGTACATCACATACTTATATTTAAATACAAGCCATAAGCAAGAGTTTGTCTAAATCAACTGTATTTACTACTTGAAAAGTGAAGCATCTTTAAATAATTGTCACAAATGCAGATATCTTCATCTAAATGAATGTCTTGTTGGGTTATCACTTGCGACTATGTCACTTGATTACTGAATCAAGAACGGTTGGAAAAAGGGACCGGATTAGATTGCAAATGTTAAGTTGAAAAGGAATGACAGTTACATTCATGCTGATACATAAATTATAGGGTGCTCTTATCAGCACTGGCACATCTGAAACTACCAGATGTGGTTTTTGCATTTTACTATGCACTGAGTGTCATCTTTGATGTGTGGAGAGAAAGAGACATGCATCAAGATGACCCAAACCTTAAAAGTGTACTCCAGTTATTTTTCTCACCACTAGTGTAGCAGACGCCAAAACATAGCTGTCACTGCTCTTGCTTGACTGACAGGAATACTTTAAGAAGTGGGGCTGTATTAAATGCCCAGACTTAAAATTTGAAGTGATTGCACTTCTGCACAGACTAAATACTGTTTATGTGTAAATGTGTAAGAAGATGTTTATTCATGCAGCCTGTCTGGCAAAGTTAAATGTAGAATTTGTCCATTCATGGACATTCCCAAATTTGATAATTTCTCAACAGTTAATGAAACAATTCTGTGGGTATGTAGATAAAAAGTATAAAGACATTTTAGGAAATAAATTTGCCAAATTTGCATTGCAATTAGACCCATGTGTTTTAAGACCCAACTTCCGTAAAAATATTTCTATTGAAACGAGCTGCCTCTTTGTCCCCCACCCCTCTTAAATCTAATGGTCAAAAGTCACTTATAAGGCCTTAAAGGTATAGTTCACTCAAAACTTTAAACTTTGTCATTATTAATTCACCATAATGTTGTTTGAACCCCCACTGTCTTTCTTTGCCTACAAACAGTTGCCTTACCCAAGTGCAGCATGATGATAAGTAAATAAAAATACATTTTCTAAACTATCCCTTTATACATGAAAAATCAAGATATCTGGAAAAACCAAGAAATTACACCCACTATAGATTATAGAAGCCCTTTCCAGATCTGTTTTTATTTCTTTCATAGCTTCAGTTTGCTGATCGCTGTGATTTTCAGGAATAGAGAAAAACAGGTTTAAAGAGAGGCAATGAGCAATAAAGCACAACAGTCAAGTATCACAAGTAGTAGTCACTTTACCGTGGTAAAAGACTTACTGTAGTACAGTCACTTTACATGTTGTAAAACATACAAAATTGTGTATGTGTATATCTGTTTGTTAAGACATTCAATGTATTTGACTTATTTGACAATTTTTTTCTATAAGAGCCTTGTTATAAGTTACATACATTAAAGGTTCACACAGGGGGGAAGCGTTGATGCTTCCCATTCACTTTTAATGCGTGACGTCATGCGTTGCTGAACTGAATGGTGGATCCGTCGGCGCGCAGAAGTTGAACATTTCTCAACTTTTTAAGTGGAACACGTGTGTCAGCCAATCAGATTGCCTTTTGCAAATAACCTAGGCAGAGCCAGCCAATTACGTTTATGGAAAACCGAGGGGCAACCTTCCAATCTCTCTGATGGAGCCAATACGGAAGTGATTTAAACTGCAATTCATCGACTGTCCGCTAGAGGCTGGCTCCAAAAGGGAGTCAATTCCCATAGACCTACATGTTTAATGTGTCCAACTTTACAGTAGAAATAATATGTTTACAGCCTGGTACAAAAAGTGTTTTTTGGTCTATAGCTAGTTTTGCCCTTCATGACAACTGTAAGGGGGTGATTTTTTTGTAACTCATCCTTTTCAATTATATTAAGCCTTAAAGTTCTGCATAATTCAGGGCGTGGCAACTTGAGTGATGGTTGAACAGCCACTGCTGTCACTGGAGTCGACCTAGGCGGGCGTGGTTTCATCAAACAGTCACCTCAGCTTCACACACGTCCCGTCTCTTTACCCATGTTCGGATATCTGCGAGTGATGCGTGGTGACGCACGGCTAAGATGGCCACGGAAGGCACCGCCTACTTTAAGCTTCAAAAACGATCTTCAGAAACCTATGGGTGACGTCACGGACACTACGTCCATCTTTTTTACAGTCTATGTGGAAGACCGGAGCATGTGTTGCTAACACAGTCTCACCCCATGTCGTCAATATTTGACGACACTTGACCATTCGTCATATGTTGACGCGAAGGGTATACCTTTCACGTCATTTTTTGACGAACTGGGGACTTCAATACTATTACGTCCGTTGCATTCTCTTTCCTATTTTCTTACCATTTTCGCGTCGGTTTAGGGTTAGATTACGCAAAATTAAACAGTCTACGCGAAATTAAACAGTTGTCACCTGGCGTTGGGGTTAGAGTTAGGTACGCGAAATGAAACAGTTGTCACCTGGCGTTGGGGTTAGAGTTAGGTTTGGGTAGGGATGTCATTATGTAAATCTAACCATAAACCGACGCGGAAATGGTAAGAAAATAGGAAAGAGAATGCAACGGACGTAATAGTATTGAAGTCCCCAGTTCGTCAAAAAATGACGCGAAAGGTATACCCTTCGCGTCAACATATGACAAATGGTCAAGTGTCGTCAAATATTGACGACATGGGGTGAGACTGGGTTGGTGTTGCGCCACTGTGATTGGCTGTTGGCCACGCTTCAGACAAGCCTTCAGTCAAGCGTTAACGCTTCCATCCCTTGGGAATGTATACCGTAATGGTTTAAAATGGTAAAAAAACATTTTCTAGTGTTGAAGTCTAAAAAAATATTTAAAATGTAGTCTACTCATATTAAAATCCAATAAATATAATATTATTATGATATTATATTATCTGAACCACAGCTATTCACGTTTATTCTCAAAGTTACTTTTCCTCCACTTTTTCTGCACCTTCGCCGGTCCATGTGTGGTCTTAAACATCATTTTCAGCTTGCCCTAAATTGCCAAGGCTTATGAAAAATTTAACTCAAGGAAAACTTTCTCACCCTATAGAAAAGATACAGCATTCCTGCCTTGTACACATGCCTATGATCTCGTGCTGTGCTTGCAATTAAAAACAAACTAGGAAGCTGTTTGTTAGGAAAAGAAGCCACCAAAAAAGTTTACTCATAATGTAGTTTATGTGTCACATCTTATTTGCGGCGCTCATTGCAACTTAAACAGATTCAATAAATTATTTGACGGGGAGGTGTAGGAACAAAAAAAGAGAAGATAAAGATGAGGCAGGATGAAAATGACATTGTTATGCGTCTGCGTTTGTGTCACAGAGTGAAGAACCAAAATGAAAACTTCTTTCCCCTGGGCTCAAGCACCATAGTTCAAACAAAGTAAACAACTGCTTTTCACAGCTGCTAACATAAGAGTAGCTGCAGGCAAAGTTGCCTTCCTTTGCCAGCTGGTGCCATGGCACATTTAACTGGGAGTGTGAGATTTTTGCTAGTGCGGGACAATGTTACCGCCCCATGGATTTACTGGATATCGCTGTGCAATTATTTGTAAAATTCATGCTAGTTTGGTTGTGTGCGCAGTCACTGAAATTACAAATGCAGATTTACATTTCACATTTCCCGGAGGAAGATTGTGGCTTGTGTAATTGTCTTTTGACATGATGTTTTGTATCTTTTGCAAATGGACTTTCATTATGGACCTGTTTTTACACCACACCGTTTTGAAGCAGCTTTCTCAGTTGTTTTGATGTGACTGTGATGGTGGTTGCCTCTGAAATAACAGCTCACTGTACTTTGCACCTTTTCCCATGTGGCATTATTCTCTAATATGCTTCTGTTTGACACAGAAAACAATCAAAATCAAACTCTCAAGTTGTGAGAAAACCAGGGAGAAAACAAGAAAAATGCCTTGGGTGGTAATCTCTTCGTTGAAAACTTGAGACTTTTTCTTTACCTCTCTGGAAAGAACAAACTGTATATTAAAGACACATTCTGAGAAACATCTACATTATTATAAATACTTTTTATATATTTTTGTAGTATTTTAAAGTATTTAAAGTATTTTTAAATAATCATGATGAAGTAATCAGCCATGAGTTTGTTTTCTTTTATTTTCCCCTACTTTTATTTTTTTCAGTGTGTCAGTTTAATAAATTTAGATTTATGCATTTGACAGAAACTGCTAAATAACGGAATCTTTATCAAAAAAAAAAAAAAAGGTTTTAACCGAATGCTCTCAGCACATATTATACGTTCATCAAACACTTTCGTTTCAAATCCATTTAATCCCATCCCCAGGCCGTTCAGAAATACTGGTTTGTTGACAGAATCCACTAAACGGCACAAGATTTCAGCAAAGTGCATGAAAGAAGAATTGAATAAACAACAGCACTTGCATGTCACAAGTTTTTTTACATGGTTAAATGAGGTTTACTGAATATATCAGGATATTGACCGAATTTTTTAGCATTTTACTTTTATTCAGAAAGGACAGTGAAGAGTGGAGACCTTTTGAAAAGTGAAGATTTTAGCCAACCTATTCTCCAACCCATATAATTGCATTGGTCGTTTGTCCATTTCACCAAATACGACCAATAGATGCATCGTCTAGATCGTCTTACTCGTGACCGATTGCATCATTACGTTAGCTAAGAATGTGAAGCGCTATTGGCTCCTGAGACCGACTACGTCATGCTGGTTTATGTTTGAATGAGATCTGACTGTACGTTTAAATCACTGAGTTCTTCATTTAAAGTAATCATATGGCTTCAGTTCTCAAGGTTTGCAATGCAAATGGTGTGTAATACTTTTATACTGTTTGCAATAAATACCTGTGACATAAACACATTGTGTTTTATATGGCTGAGAAGTGGTTGGGTTTAGGGTGAGGGTGGTGTTAGATGCTCCAAAATATCTTTAAAACCAAAAATGTTTATGAAACCGTTTCTACATTTACAAATTCATAAAATTAAATGTGTCTAATCTGATGTATAAGGCCAAAACATTAAAATGTAACAAAAGTTGTATAAGCAAACCCTTAATAAACTTTACATATTAGATTTACATATTCGTAATAAGGTGCTTGCACAAACAACATATGAGGTCGTTTTTTTTGGAGGACAGTCTCAAACAGGTCAGACACACTTAGAGGGTTTTGCATCTGAACTCTTTAAAATATACTTATACTGTACTATAGGTGTGACAGAAAGAAATTGACAACACTGCAAAAATGAAAAAAATAACACTAAAAGAGTGTTACTGATAAAACACATGCAATGCTTGCCTATTTAGAATAATACAGTTGCATATTTTTTCATCAAATGTAGATTCTTACCGAGCAGTGCAGAAATCCTACTCCTTCCCATTGTCACTTTCAAATGCAAATTGGGTCTCATTAAAAAGTGTAAGTGATATTCATTAACTCTCGGACCGCCAGATTTTATTGATTTATCTGCTTGCAAAACCTAATGCCCCCTATGGGCAAGCGAGGTACAAAGGTTTATCTAAATGCTTATTTAAATTATGTGACTCGGGGGGAGAGGAGAACATTAGCTTTAGGCTGTGGCATCTGGAGAGGAAACATTTACATAAGCCTTTCTTTCTGCATGTGGTGCTTCATTATTTCACTCATCATATCCACACTTTGAACTTTACCATAAAACAACTAGTTGTATGGAGTTATGTAAAATAATTTAAAATAATTTCATAATGTTTAGATTTGTTTGAATTGAAGGAATCACAGAAATGATTTGCCTTTCTGCTGTGCTATTGTAATAAACAATGATCAGAACACCTGGACATTTGTTTGTATCATTCTGCCTTAAATGATAGAAACCTTTTGTGCTGGACAGAACATTGTTCTACTGCTGAGCAACACAGAACCACATTGTCAGACATTGAGTATCAGGCCCTAATACACCAAATATTATTTTATTTTATATTTAACTATAAGCTTATAATAACATGTGCACTGTATCATATTGATGTACTGTATACACATATTTTGTTGTGATTTGCAATGTCATTAAAATCTTTATTAATGTACAGAGTCCTATTATTGTACATTTTAATTTTAATGAAGAATAATGGCATATTCTGCTGAATTTCAGCTTATTCATTTAGGCATTGGTTGAGATTATTTGTTTAAATGCATTTATGTATTATTATTATTATGAGCTTATACATTTTCTTTCTTTCATGTTTTCAATATATATATATATATATTGAAAACATGAAAGAAAGAAAATGTATAAGCTCATAATAATAATAATACATAAATGCATTTAAACAAATAATCTCAACCAATGCCTAAATGAATAAGCTGAAATTCAGCAGAATATGCCATTATTCTTCATTAAAATTAAAATGTACAATAATAGGACTATATATATATACTATATATATAACATTAACTGAGCCCCAAAAAGATTTTATTAATTTAATTTAATTGATGTTTTACTGCTATTTTTAACTTATTTTTTCCTCTTTTTTCTGTATCCAATTACAATCGGTTATCTCTTCTATTTCTCATGCTCAAATTACAATTTTACACACTAGAGAATCTATCTGACATTACATTTGAACTGTAAACGTCAATCTATCAGTCTGATCATGAAGACTTATATCATGATCTCTCCACACACACTTCTATGCCTCTTTCCTGTTCAGATTTACCCTCTTACTTTCCCTTTCATTGGTAACAAGGTGGCCCTGTGATTAAAGGCCAGTGGAGTGCCACCCCTGTCATTAGAAATTTAGAATAAAAGAGAGAGAGAGTGTGTGAGCTCCACAGGGGCTAATGAACGCCATGCATCACACTGAGCTTGAGGACATATCTGTGGCATCATTAACTAACAGTGCAGAAAGGCCAGGGCGAAGGTTGGCAGCCTGAAGACAGGTCCCTAATCATAAGCCTGTAACCAGTGCACTTGGACATGGCTCTCTGGGCTCAGCTTTATATGATCTAAGGGGGTTTTATATGAAAAAAGCCTGGCCAAAATAGATATATTGGTTAATTATATATCAAAGCATCAGACTGGCGAGAAATTCAAAAAGATTTTATTAAACTGTGTGTGATATTGGTAATATTTTATATTTCTAGGAAAAATATTTTTCTAGGTGCCACATTGAAACATGTAGTGTTGCCAACATAATCTCATGGGAATTGTTAAATTCTTTCATGGTGGTTTATTCGTATTTTTTCGTACAGCCAAACGGAAAGCCGTGTTATAGTCACGCAAAAATGTATTAATTTATTTGTGTCCATGGCACGAAATTCAGCTTTTTTGCTTTGTTTTCAGTCTTTTTCGTGAGACTCGCACAAATTTTCTATAAATAGTTTCTCGTGTCCTTGGCACAAATTTCTTTTTGTGTCATTTTATGTGTTGTTTTCTCTTTTTTTCACCTATTTGTCAATCATTGTCGCTTGGGGTTAGATTTGGGGGTTTTCTTACGTTTTTCTTCCACTTTTAAAACTATTCGGGTTCAGGTTAGGATGTCTAAAAATGTCACAGAAAGTGATTCAAACCCCAACCCCAAGCGACAATGGTAGAAATAGGAAAAAACAAGAAAACAACACATAAAATGAAACAAAATAGAAAGTCGTGCCACGGACACGAGAAACTATTTAAAGAAATTTGTGCAAGTGTCACCAAAAGACATTAGTGCTCAAAGCATGAAGAAAAACTGAACTTTGTGCCATGTACACGAATAAATGAATACAATTTTGCGTGACTACAATATGACTTTTCATGAAATCAGTCTTACCACATTTGTATTTGACGAATTTTTTGCTTTCGCCCCTGTGACACTAGTTAGTGGTAGGGTTAGGGGTGGGGCATCATTAATAACCTTGATTTTGTACCATTTACTTGTACGAATTCGGACGAATTAGACAACTATACTTATAAAATCCTGTGAGAGCATATTGCTGTTGCACATTTTAAAAGTATTGTTTTTATCTCTCCTTTTAAAAAACATATTCATGTACATCCGGGTTCAAAATCACATTTTTGCCAATAGCAGGTGAACTGAGGTAAGAATGATCAATAATGAGATAATTCAATGCTATCTCACAAGAATTTGTACATATTTTACAAGCTAGCTAATTTTTATTAATTCATACAACCACATTCTTAAGCTTTGGTACGATTTGCCTTGACCCCTGTGACGTTGGGGTTTGGTGCATGGTTAGGAGTTCGGTTATGTTGTATTTTTTTTTCACGAAAATCGTATGTTTTTGCACAATTAACTTCGTATGAATTCATACGAATTAGCCAACTCGTAAAATATGTACGAATTCTCGTGAGATCAGGCTGGATAATTCAATCATTAAACAGGATCCTGCAACCTCATAGCGAGACCCTTGAGTAGCCTAGGTGTCACTCCAGGACCTTCTCATAGCCTCTGTGAGGAACCAATAAAAAAGAATGAAGACAATGTCATGTTAGGTCTAGCATCTCTCTTCCAAGAGCCGCTTGCCCCGCGAGGCTCCTGAAAGGCCCCTGGCACGAGAGCACAATCTCAGCTCTCATTAGTGCGTCATGATGAAACGAGTTGTAACGCATGTCATCAGCACGGGATACACTAAGTTAATCCGAAGGCCTGCCTTGTGAATCATGCATGACCCCCGTCTGCTTGGGTGCTACTTGCAGACCCAGAAGAGTGTGGAAGCCCTCACCTCGTTGGGAGCATCAAAGATTTACAGGCCTACGTCTCTTTCTGTGAACTCGTTCCCTGCCCCCCGTCCAGTGGACCCCTGCGCTTCTTTAGTATCAGTTCTTTTCCACCCTTCCAGGTCCACCATAATTTCCTTTCCTCTTTCTATCTATAATTGCTTTCGCCTTGGCTGAGTTGCTGAAATATTACCCAAAAATGTGAAGGAATGGATGAGTACATGAAAGCTTGTGTATAAAGAGAGCTAATGAGATTACAGAGGTGTTACAGCATGATGTCATTAACATTTTAGACCCTGGAATCTCTTGCTCGGTGGCTCAACACATGCTACAATCATATGCGTCAGTATTTCCCACAACACTAAAAGAGACAGGTGACAAGCACCAAACATTTAAGTTACAGGGACAGCTGAGACTCCACTCAAATACCTAAAGTATGGATTTCTTTTAGTTGTGTTGAATGTATTTGGGTGGTTCAATAATAAAGCTGCATTTAAACCTGGATATCAAATATGACCTTTTAATGACATAATATGATAAAAAAATATGATTTTTCCCTAAAATTAATGTGATGTCCTGTTTTCTAAAAAGTTATTAATCTCCTAAAGAGAAAAGGAAACTGCTATATAGTTACACCTCTAAGATGAATTAAATGCAAATGTATTACTGAGAACCCCACCAGTTATCTACTCAGCTATAAAGTGCTGTGGTAAGTTAATTAAGATGGTCTTCAGCCATAACATTCAAATATCTTCAGGCAAAACATTTCTTCATACCTCTTTTTATACCTTGACTAAAATTCAAATTTTACCATTAAAGCCAGTTTAAGGAACCCTAATGTTATATTAAAACAGAATTAATCACTGCAAGTGCTTTAAAAATCACTTATCATATATTATCATGCAGTAAAGAATGTCTGAAATATTTTGTTGGTCCATCACATTGATGTGTACATATATTATTACAGGATAATTACACTGCAGATTTTTATAAGGTTAGTGCAATGCAAGAGGACCTTCAATGATCGGCAGGACACTGTGATCTGAAAGAAGACACCTAAAATTTGTGATTGACAGATTGATCTTTTTTTTCTACAATTGTACGATTGTTTTGGTCATTCGTCTATTTCTCCATATACAACCAACATGTGTGTTTACTAAATGAGTGCCTCTATCGGCAGCAGGTGAAGCTTGAAATTATATATTGGTTTATAAATTTGCTATGATGACATGTATTGGAAGATAATTTTCAATTTAAAGTGAATTGTATTTATATAACACTATTTAGGAATTTAGGGCAAATAACGTACCCATTTATTTATTAGATGATATAAAACAAAGCATACAAAACAGTCACAACTTTATTTCAAAAAGCACTTAAAATATTCCAAGTGTATCGAGGTCAAGCGATCAATTTATATGAAGAGAAGACACAAACTTGATCACAATCCACTGTCAAAATACATGAAATAGTCATGCATTATTTTGCTCAGTTTTGCATGACATTGTCACGTATTTCCACCACATTACGTGCCCCTGACACGACTTTCTTTTCCGTGACAGTTTCACGTATTGGTTACTCAACTGTTTATATTATTTTCTTACAATTGTCGCTTCGGTTTGGGGTTAGAACAACTTTCTGTTACATAAAATGACATCCTTACCCAAACACAACTCTAACCCTAACGTCAGGCGACGATGGTTTAAAAAGCATACAAACATTTTTTATAAACCAATACATTAAGTGACATCCTAACGCAAACAGCAAATCTAACCCCAAACCAAAGCGACAATTGTTTAAAAATAGGAAAAACAGTTGAGTAACCAATACGTGAAACTGTCAAGGAAAAGAAAGTCATGTCAGGGGCACGTAATGTGGTGGAAATCTGTGACAATGTCAGGCAAAACTGAGCAAAATAATGCGTGACTATTTCACGAAAATTTGTGAGATCATGTTGCAACTATCATATACGGTGTACACTGGTTAAAAAAATTGTTCCGCCAGAAGAAGCGATGATACGTCATCTTTGTGAAATTGCATTGGCTCTTGTGTGTTTCGTGATCAATTGCATCATAACATTAGCTAAGAATGGGAAGCGCTATTAGCTGTTATGACTGATTGCCTCATGCTCTAATGTAACGGTCATATAAAGTGATCGTATGGCTTCGGTTCGCAAGGTTTGCAACGCAAAATATTTGTAATACTTTTATACGGTTGTTTTTTTGTACATTTATGACTGTACTTTTGCTTATATGTTTGAGAACTGGTTGGGTGTAGGGTAAGGGTAGGGAGAGATGCACGAAAATATCTTTAAAACCATAAATGTTTATGAAACTATTTCTACATTTAACAAAATGAAATGTGTTTAATCTGACGCATAAGGCAAAACAACAACATCACCAAAAAAACGACACTATCTTAAAGGATAATTCCGGTATTTAACACTTTGAGTCTCATTTCTGGTTTGTTTTGGATGAACTACAGTGATGGACACAGAAATTTTGACAATGGGTCGTGTCTTGAGTTTTTGACTTGTTAAGAAGCGTCTCTTGACTGCTTCAGAATGGAAGTCAATGACCATGCACAAACATGTCATTAAAACAACACTTAACGTTCATTTTCAAAACTGTACTACTCACCGAGTAGTTTGTGGTGTTCGTTGATGATTAAAAACAAATATATTGGCGCAATGTATGATTTCAATCCGTGTTATTTGCTATAGTGGAACTATTTTTTCAAATACCTCACAACCGCGTATATACTTCCGCTCTATATTTGAGTCTGAAGCGTTAGCACACTCGGCATGCCTGTCACGCGTCCTGCGTGAACAGCATTAGTGAAACAAAACACAAGAGCAATACTATTAATAAGGCAGCCTAACATTTTCTAACAAACAAACATTCCCGTATCAGAAATAAGCAGCACAGTAATTACTGACAACGTAAAGGGTAGGCTATTTATATAAAACAACGAAAATAAATGAACGAAGTTCAAAAAACGAATAAAACGGTAGCATACTTTCCAAATTAAGTTTATTTATAACACTTACACCATCCAATATGTTTTTTCATCAGCAGAACAATAAAGAAGATATTTGCAGAAACCCCAGTGCTCTGTCATGCAAGTCAACCGATCCGCACACTTTAAGAACTAAAGCATATATATCCAATACAACAGTAATCCCCCATAACTCCGTGTGACATATTGACGTCTTGTGAAGCAAATCAATCAGTTTTTGCAAGAAACTGGACGTTATTTACAACACTATTAGCGTGAATGCCAAAGCAGGAAGCGCGCTTTCCGTTCGAGGCGATCTCTTCCACTGGTGGCGTTTGGTGGCTGTTGGCTATGGATGTTGGTCTCTCTGCGCCACCTATAGAGCGGGAGCGTGAAGCGCACTTCCTGCTTGGCAAAAGCTCTGCCTTAACGCTGTGAAATATTAATATATATATTCGAATCTCAAAACTGAAAATCGAATGTCAACCCACGGAACAAATATTCAAATATTCTGGTCCAGCCCTACAAATATGGGAAAAATTTCTTCTGAGAGAAACCGAGCGAAAAAACTACAACTACATGTAAACAGACCCTTTTCTGTTTCCCAGTGGTGGAGTGATATATCAGCGAGCAATGAGTCTTACAAGAGAGATCAATGGAATTTTACAAAATGCCAAATAAAACACAACAGAAACTTTATTTCGCTTCACAGCTTGTTTTTAAACATCAACAAACACCACGCACCACTCGGTGAGTAGTACAGTTTTGAAAATGAACGTTAAGTGTTGTTTTAATGACATGCTTGTGCATGGTCATTGACTTCCATTCTGAAGCAGTCAAGAGACGCTTCTAAACAAGTCAAAAACTCAAGACACGACCCTTTGTCAAAATTTCTGTGTCCATCACTGTAGTTCATCCAAAACAAACCAGAAATGAGACCCAAAGTGTTAAATACCGGAATTATCCTTTAACCACAGGCTGTATAATCTACTGGCCGCTACAGGGCAATAATCCTTGACACGTAACTTAATGTCATAATAAGATGCTTGTACAAGCAAACTATTAAGTCGTTATTTTTGGATTACAGTCTCGTCTTGTTTAAGTTTAGTTCTAATCTACACTCACCATTATGAATCTGGCTGGTGTAAACGTTAAAGTTACTTTCTGACAACATTTGAATCTGTGTTTGAGACCGGTAACAACTAAGGTGTGACTTTAATTATCTTTCCCCGACTGACCTGCCAGACTTATCTTAAAAACAACAGTCCAGCCTAAGTCCGGCCACTTTTAATTAACACAAAAACGATGCATCACATGGTTTAATTAATATTTCAACACCCACTTCGCTCCCGTTTGCCACTTAGATGACTCTAATTTGGAAATGACATACCCATAGACCATGAGCCCATAAAAAATGCACCAACCACTTAAAACCAATGGACAGCCAAGAGAAAGACTCTTTACCCCTTCTCTATTCCCTAATGAGTTTTGACTTTTACTTATAGTGAATCTGGATCATACTTTCAAAATGAATGGCCCAAACTAATGCAACCGGGTTTTTTTTTTTGCTTCGGCTATGAAGGCAAGACGGGGCGGTTTGATGGTGAAACATTATACTCTTGAATCTCACGCCTTGCAAGTGTTCTTCAACTGTAATGCATGGTTAATAATTTACTGGTCACCCTCTCGAGTTATTTATCGTCAGACCGTCTGCCGTCTTCTGAAGTTTCATGGACACATTAAACAGGTCTTACAGATTTGGACTGAACCCTGATCCACTTTGCTTATGCTCTAGGTGAAGAGATGAACTTGATACAGCGCACAGACCTGCTTTGGTACTTATTTTAAAATGGAATTTATATATAAATAAGCTTAGTTAAAAGAAAGTTAAGGGGTTTCACAACCTGATCTTACGAGAATTCGTACATATTTTACGAGATGGTTAATTCATATGAATTCATATGAAGTTAATCGCGCAAAAATGCACAATTATCATAAAAAACAATAACAATCCCAACCCCTAACCCCAATGTCACAGGTGTCAAGGCAAATCGTACAAAACTCTACGAATGTGGTCGTATGAATTAATACGAATTAGCCACTTTGTAAAATATGTACGAATTGCCATGAGTTGGGTTTCACCAGCGTTGCCAACTTTCGTGTCTGGAGTGAGATTTCTCCCCAAACTTGCGCATGCAGCTGTCGTGGTTCTGCCATCTTGTCCTTTGTTTTATCTAATCCTCTTGTATTCATTGTCCTGTGCTTGTGCATTGTATGTGTTTCCAAATTCCTGTGAGTACTATGTTAAGAAGTTTAGTCAAGTCAAGTCAAGTGAAGTGTTATATATATTTAGTGTTTTGTCTAGTTTATTGTTTAGTGTCATAGTTTAGTCTTGTGTCTTGTCTAGTTTAGTGTTCATAAAGTATCTTGTATATGTTGTTTTGCCCCCTCGTGAGTTTTGTTTTCAGTTTTTGTATATAATAAAAGTCTTTTGTTTGTACCTGCTGTCTGCACTTGGGTTCGTCCTACACTCCACATAACACAGCGGCCTACTCGAAATTTTGGCCGGTGGACACCACAAGCCTCTTAACATCTAAACCTACACCGACTACATTCATTTCCAAATGTTTGATGTTTTTGTATTGATAAGTTTCTTTGTGTTTCTGGCAAGTTTCTTTTTGTTTTGATAAGTTTCTTTTTGTTAAATGTTACTTTGACTATATGATTTATTATGTGATTGTTATGATCAGGGCATTGCTGAAAGAAAGCTGAAAGTTCATCAAGCTTTCCTGAATAAAGTATGGTTGATTAAATAAGGTCATAATCTATGAGGTTAATGCATGAGTGAGGACTATACATGGCATTGCATTTATTCTACTTTATCGTCAACTCATGATCTGATTCAGTTGAGTTAGTAAACTGATGTTAATACACAGATGAGGTTAATACATGGTTTTATTTTTTGAATAAAAACAATGCATGGGGCTTATATTCAGAAAATATTGGGCCCTTAGAATGGTCCATCAGCCTCCTGTCATAAGTTTTCTTTGGCTTATATTCACATGTTTATTATAGTTCAGGTGTAACAAATAATCATCTTTGAGATATAATGCAAGGCTGCATTTTAAACTTCTCACATTTGATTTGATTTTACTGTCTGTTAATGAAGAAGTAATTTTAGTAAAAGTTTTTCAGGAAATCTAAATTCCATAATAAACCTTACAGTAAACTTACTTCAATAGAAGAGCTCAAAAAAAGCTTGGCAAAAAAGTAATTTATTTAAAAGTAAATATGGATTAATCCTTTTTTTACAAAGTTACAGAAGTTACAGACAAGACAAGTGAGTGATTTTCTCTTCTTTTGTTTAACTTAAATGACTTCGAAATGGATAGTGTTTATTAGGCAGGCTTTAGACAGAATGCAAGAAAATGTTTACATTCGGTTAAGACATAATCAGTTGTTTACCATGATACTCATTAAGACAGCTACATTCACAAATGTTATGTGAATTTGTTTGTTTAAGCCAAAAGACGAACATGGGCATTTAAGCGTTGTGCCACGCACGATGCGTCGGGTTTTCAAGTTCAAGGCTGTGAATCTAATCATTATACGGCTGTATAATAGTCAGCGTTTAATTACTTACATCTTTCTTGCACTTCCACTCTGAGGAATCGCGCCGCTGTCCTCCTTTGAGTTGCACCTCTGTCTGTGATTTGATTCGTCATCTGTGAGTCAATTTGACTTTTTCATACTTGATGGGGCGCAGCGCAGACCTGTTGGCTTGTGACATCACACTACCGCGAGATCAATTTAAATGCACAGTGCTAAGACGTCACATGCAGATCGGTCTGGGTGGCGGCGCAAGAAGCTAAACGAGCGCTGATAAGATGAAGACCTCAATGGTGGGTACGGCCATGCACATGAGTGAAAAAAAACTACAGTATAAGAATGTCAATTTTAGCGTGATATTTCTTTTTTGAGCGTGAGAGCGTGAGATTGAGGCTGAATGCGTGAGTCTCACGCCAGATGCGTGAGAGTTGGCAACCCTGGTTTCACACTGTTACTGAGATGCTTGTTGAAACAACCATAGGTGTTTCCCCGCTATTGACGACTTATCTTGTCAATTAAGAGAAAATATTTCTCTGCCAATGACTCTTCCCTGATGAGTTATGGTAATCTTTAATTCCGCAATTACTTAGTAAGGTGCATGGCGTTCTTACCCAATTTATAAAACACTGAAGTATCAGCTAAATCTACAACATTGTAAACTCCATGTATGTTTTGAATCTGATCTCTATCAAAAGTCCTTTACAAAAATGCAATTATTTCAGCTTTTTCCTTAAAATGTGTTATTTTTGAAGAAATCATTTAAGAGGTTATCAAAAGAGAACAATTGAAGATAGGATGAAACCTTTTATTTAGTTTGTTTGTTTAAAAGCATATGGTTTGTTATTTCATTTTAACTCTTTCACCGCCAGCGTTTAAAAAAAAAGTTGCCAGCCAACGCCAGCGTTTTTCATGATTTTCACCAAAGTTTAATGCCTTCCAGAAAATTTTCCTCTTTAAATATATAAACATACAATATATCAAATGAAAGAACAGACCCTCTGCTTTCAAAAAAAAAAAAAAAAAACGTTTCATCTAGGGCTGCACGATGTGAGGAAAAGTTGCGATGTGCGATGACATTGTTTAATGTTGCGATGACGATGTGAGTTGCGATAAATATGTTATATTTTTTCATGTGTTAGGGGCCATTCACATGACCTGCACGCTGCGCTTGTGTCATTCTGAAAAGTTAAAATGTTTTTGAAATACCTGAAAAAAACGAGCGCGTCGCACCGCGCTTCCAGAGCGCACAAACATTTGAAATAATGAACTTGAGCGCGCGATAGACGCAATATGTGAATCACCGCTTCCACAGTACCTGTGTTTGCGGCGTCATCTCTCCTAAATCCAAAATAATTCCAGCTGAAGTGCTGTTCCTTTTCACCACAAGGTCTTCGTCTGACAACACATTTTCCTCACTCTTCTCTCCTTTCTCCGCCATCATTTTTGCTAACAGGCACAGCGTCGCAACTGACACATCACAAATCAATCTGAGCGTAGCTGACTTTGGGGGTTCCCCTGATTGGCCTAATAGCATGAACGCGCAAACCATCCGTGCGTCCCAAACTGCCTACTTCCATACTATATAGTATGCAAAGAGTACGAGAAGTAGTGCTTTTCGCCTACTATATAGTATGGAAGTATGCGTTTTGGGACGCAGGGAATGTCTTCAGGACTAAACCTGACGGGTCAAACGATCATTACATGCGCTTACCGTTTTCCCTTCATTCATCGCGTCAAGGCTGTCTGTTGCGATGTGTTCATCGCGTGAGTTCATATCGCGATGACGATGAAAATTCGATGTATCGTTCAGCCCTAGTTTCATCCTACCTTTAGTGGTTCTTTTGCAATCAGCTTTTGAATATGGGTAGGATTTTGCAAAAACACCATATTTTGAGCAAAAAGCAAAGATAATTCCATTTTTTTGACGGACTTTTCATAGAGATCCATTTCAGAGCGATCTTTAAAACAGACACGGACATGCAGCAGCTTGCCATAGGGCAATACTTCCGGGTTTAAAAAGTTGCGGAAGGGCGCCACCTGGTGGATAATAGCGGTATTGCGGAAAGACGGAAAATCTCTGTTGGCGGGGAAGCGTTTTCGGTAACACTTTATTTCGATAGTCCACTTTAGACATTTTACTAACTATAAGTAACTTTGCAACTACTTATCAACTAACTGTAGTGTTGCACTGCCTCTTTAAGAAATGACGTTCCCGTCATGCATTGCTGTTGTGTTGATATACAGAGAGCATGTAGTGTTGCTATGCAGAGTATTCAGTAAACCTCCGTGTAAAACTCATGTTTCATGTGTCGTCTCAGTCATTACAATGGCGACGAGTGAGTAAAAGGCAGAATAACGCGGAAAAGCAACCGAAACCACAGAGAGAGGACAAACTGACGAAAAAAAAGAGCTCAAATAACAGCGTCCTTCTCCGACCGGCATACAGAAAAGAGACAGAGAAAGCCTGAGACGCAGCACGGAGAAAAGTATCATCGCCTATCTTGTGAGTAAAATTACACAGAAACGATCGAAAAAGAAACTAAACTAAAGCAATCAGAACGCAGAAAAGTATAAAGTGGATGTCACGCAGATGTGTGTAAATTTAATACTGGTTCACACGCTTTGCAAACGCACGAGTAAATGCTACACGCTAAAGCTAAAAACATAACCAACAACAACGCTGCTATTATCCGATAAAACATGGATGGTGCTACTGTATTGCCACATTTTCCGAGATTTGACATCGACTCAGATCAAGGCTCACTCGCAGTGAAATGGAAGAAATGGTTATCGAGATTCGGAACATTTCTAACAGCTGCTGGTGTAACGAACAAGACCAGACAAAGAGCAATGTTACTGCACTATGCAGGAGAACAAGTGCAGGACATTTTCGACACAATTCCAGAAAATGGCGACAGTGATGATTATGATAAAGCAGCACAAGTTCTGACCGAATACTTCAGCCCAAGCCGTAATACAGAGTATGAAGTATACGTCTTCAGGCAGGCTAAACAAAAACCAGGAGAGACGATCGATGCGTTTCACACAAGATTAAGACAGCTTGCAACGACTTGTGAATTTACAAATACAGACAGAGAAATAAAATCACAGATCATACTCACATGCACATCATCTCGATTGCGAAGAAGAGCATTGAGGGATAGTAATCTAACATTAAAACAATTGCTTGACTTTGCCAGAGCATTTGAAACTTCAGAGCAGCAGGCAGCTGGAATTGAAAACGACACACAGGCTAATGAAAGTGTTGCAGCGATACCAAAAACAAACCTCAATAAGAGAGCACATACAAATCACCAACAGAAAATAACACAGAGAAAATCACATACAACATGCAGAAACTGTGGTGGCTCTTTCCCGCATCCTGGAGGACAATTAACATGCCCAGCTAAAGGAGCATCGTGTAAATTATGTGGTAAACCAAATCACTTTGCTCGTTGTTGTTTCAGCAGACCACGGACAGAGCAAGACAACAGAACATACACAAAGCCACGACCAAGAAAAGACATCACACAAAAGGTGAGAGCAGTAAAGCTAAGTGAAAACAGCCCACCAACAAAAACACTGGAGCCAGACACAACTTCAAGTACAGATGATGAATATGTTTATGTCACACAAGAACCTACAAATGTCAAACAACCAATGACAAAAATCTGGATAGCTCAACAACCTCTAGATGTACTAATAGACACAGGTGCTACAGTTAACCTGCTAGACAAAAACGCACACGACAAAATCAAAATGTCGACAAAACTACAACCAACCAACAAGAAAATACTGCCATATGGTAAACAACAACCACTCCCACTACTGGGAAAGCTAACTACAAACATTTCAGCTCATGGAAAAAACACTGAAGCTACGTTTTATGTAGTTCAAGGAGATCATGGATCTCTGCTCAGTCACAAAACAGCTACTGAACTCGGACTCATTCACATTGTCTTTTCTACAGACATAATTCAGCCTACACATGCTGTCGCTGACCAGCTCATGTTAAAATACCCAAACATCACAAAGGGCATAGGAAAACTGAAAAATGTTCAAGTCAAGCTACACATTGACGACACAGTCAAACCGGTTGTTCAACCACATCGCAGAATTCCTTTCCACGTTCGAAAGAAAGTCGAGAAAGAATTACAAATTCTAGAGGATGAAGGTATCATAGAAAAGGTAGAGGGTCCAACACCCTGGGTCTCACCTATCGTTGCAATGCCAAAACCAAAAAATCCAGAGAAAATACGAATTTGTGTTGACATGAGACTACCAAATCAAGCTGTATTGAGAGAAAGACACATTTCACCAACCGTTGATGACATCATTCATGACCTAAATGGTGCGGTAATGTTCTCCAAACTGGATCTCAATTCAGGATATCACCAACTCGAACTAGCACCTGAATCCAGATACATCACAACATTTTCCACACATGTTGGGTTACGAAGATACACAAGACTCATCTTCGGCATCTCATCAGCCGCTGAAGTCTTCCAAAACACCATTCAACAGGTCCTACAAGGCATCCCGGGAGTACGAAATTTCAGTGACGACATACTGGTATATGGTACCACAGCTGACGCACACAACAGATCCCTCGAAGCAGTTTTTCAACGGCTACATGAAAACAACCTGACAATCAACAAAAGCAAATGTGAATTTCACAAAACGTCCCTTGAGTTTTTCGGATACCTCTTTTCCAACAAAGGAATCGCACCTGACCCTCGAAAAATCGAAGCGATCACAGACATGCCACCCCCACAAAACCAAAGTGAGATGAGAAGCCTACTAGGTATGGCCAACTACAGCGCAAGATTCATTCCCAACTATTCTTCAACAACTCAACCTCTGAGAGAGCTCACAAAGAAAGACTCAAAGTGGATATGGGGCAAAGAACAAAGTGATGCACTGAAAACACTCAAACACAACCTGGTGAATGCTCCTGTAATGAGTTACTTCCATCCTGACAGAGAAACCAACGTCATCGTTGACGCCAGTCCCGTTGGTTTAGGAGGCATATTAGCTCAGAGAGACAGAGCCACTAATCACACATACATTGTCGCTTACGCTAGTAGAGCGTTAACCCCAGTTGAACAAAGATACTCACAAACCGAGAGAGAAGCCCTTGCCATCATATGGAACTGTGAACACTTCCATCTATATCTCTACGGTGCGGAATTCAACATGATCACGGATCACAAACCCCTTGAGTTAATCTTCAACAACCCCAAATCAAAACCCCCAGCGAGGATTGAGAGATGGGCACTAAGATTACAACCCTACAAATACAAGGTCATTTACAAAGCAGGAAAAACAAATCCAGCAGACTATATGTCCCGCCATCCACAAAAACTTCACAAATCCACAATCACTGATGATGTTGACACTGAGATACATGTAAAGTTCATTGCTGACAATGCAGTCCCCAAAGCCATGACGTTAGAAGAAGTAAAAGCAGAGACAGCCAAAGACAACCTTCTTCAGTGTGTTATCAACACAATGCACAACGGCCAATGGCACACACTGAATGACATCTTGACATCAGAACGTGATCAGGCTGACCTGAGATCATTCCACAATATTAAAGAGGAACTTACTGTTCTGGATGACAGAAGCATTCTTCTAAGAGGAGATCGTATTGTTATGCCAAAAACTTTACAGCAAAGAGCACTTGAACTTGCCCACGAAGGTCATCAAGGCCTAGTAAAAACAAAACAACTACTCAGAGAAAAAGTGTGGTTTCCGGGAATCGACAAACAAGCAGAACATTTACTTTCTAACTGTATACCATGCCAAGCATCCTCAACGCAGATCAAACACTCACCACTTCAGATGTCTGAATTACCTGAAGGTCCATGGCAAAATGTTTCTGTAGACTTTTGCGGTCCATTCCCATCAGGTGACCATCTTTTAGTTATCTTGGACGAGTACTCACGATTTCCATTTGTTGAGATAACACCATCCACATCAGCAAACAAAGTTATTCCATTGCTAGACAAAGTTTTCTCCATTGCAGGAATTCCCAAAATAATGAAATCTGACAATGGCCCCCCTTTCTTCAGCCAAGAAATGGCTAACTTCACAACACACCTAGGCATACACCATCGCAAGATCACACCGTACTGGCCTCAAGCCAACGGTGAAGTTGAGAGATTTATGAGAACCATCAAAAAAGCTACATCTACGGCTTTTGCCGAAGGTAAGCCTTGGAAACAAGAACTGTATAAGTTTATGAGGAACTACAGAGCAACCCCCCATCAGACCACTGGAGTATCCCCGGCCGAATTGCTATTTGGTAGACCTATACACATCAAATTACCAACCGTGCACAGCCCAGTACACGACGATGCTCTTAAGCAAGCTGATTGGCACAAAAAGGAGAAGATGAAACAATACTCGGACAGAAGAAAAAGAGTTTCAACATCTGAACTCACAACAGGAGATTCTGTACTCATTCGGGAAAGGATAAAAGGAAAACTCAAAACACCATACAATCCAAAACCATACAAAATCATAAAAACAAAAGGCACAATGATAACGGCACAAAGAGGACAACACATCATCACAAGAAACTCCTCGCACTTCAAACCCCTGAAACGAAAAGTACATGTACCACTCAGTGATCTCTCTGATGATGAAATGGATGAATCTGACTATGCAGACATACCTCAAGAACAAAGACCTCCAAATATTCCTGAAAGAGAACAACGTTATCCTAGAAGAGAGAACAGGAAAAGACCTCTAAAGCTAATGGATTACACCTAATGAACTAAAGTTAAAGCACTTTGAGGAACAGTTACAACATTAAAAAGAAAGCTATGTTCTAAGTTTTATAGTCAAAGTGAGTTAATGTGTTTTATAATGCTGAATTAACTATAATTTCTATTGAGGATTTAAGGTAATATAATTTTGAGAAAATGCATTTCCAGTTCTCTCAAGTGTCATCAATAATGAACATGTCTAGGATAATGTGTTATTGTTGTCATGTTGTGACATCTTTCTTCTAAAACAAAGGGAGGGATGTAGTGTTGCACTGCCTCTTTAAGAAATGACGTTCCCGTCATGCATTGCTGTTGTGTTGATATACAGAGAGCATGTAGTGTTGCTATGCAGAGTATTCAGTAAACCTCCGTGTAAAACTCATGTTTCATGTGTCGTCTCAGTCATTACACTAACAATCTTTAGAGAATTAGTAGACTGTCTGCTTAATATCTACTAACAGTTTATTGAGATTAGGGGTGGGCGATAAACCGGTAGACAAAATTAACCGGTAGAAATTTGTCAACCGGTAGAGATTTTGGACTATCGTTTCTATCGAGGTTACGTGCCCACGTCACGCTCCTGTGCGTGTGGTCGCGAAAACGTAACGTTTGTACACGTATTTAAGCACTGCAGTTTTAAAACAAGTTATTTTAAGCCATTGAAACACAGACAACAGATCTGTATGCGTGCGTTCTTTCTGTGTGTCAGGAGCGGACAAGTCGCGCAACCGCTGCTCTTTCTGTCTGTGAGGAGCGCGCAAGTCGCGCGACCTCTGCTTATTAAGCTCGTGAGCATTTTTCCCGCTTTATTGGCCTTAAATACACATATGCGTCAAAATTCCCGTCTTTGCAAGCATCATCATAAACACGACCAGTAAGGTCTTAAGAGAAAGTAAACAGCTAAAAGAGAAAGCGCATGTGTAACAGTGTATTGGATCCGGACTTTGGTCTTAAAGGAGAAGTTACCTAATTTTGCTCCTGTCTGTCACTCGTGTTAATCAAACAGCATTGAGAAAAAAATCTCTCACTGCTCCTGATTAAATCACTTTTCTACCTTAAATAAAAATATATATAGGCCTATACATACATGCATAATTATTTATTATCATTCTTATTGACTGTGTATCTTCAGAGAGCTTGAGTTTTGTTTGTTTTTATCTTCTTTCTATGCTTGTATATGTTTTTTGTGAGAATTATGAACATTTCTATGGTATTAAAGATTTAAACCTTATTAAAACATAAAAAACTCTACCGTGATACATATCGTTATCATGATATAAAATTAATCCTATCGTGATAGAAGATTTTGGTCATATTGCCCACCCCTAATTGAGATGATTTCTCAACAGATATTCAACTGACTATAAGTATCTTTGCAGGTTCATGTCAACTTATTCCACTAACCCAAACCTCTTCCCTAACCCCAACCCTTACACTCTACTAATACTCTAATGTCAGTTAGTTGACGTATAGTTGCAAATTATTGAAAGTTAGTTGATTTGTAGTTGCAAAGTTATTTATAGTTAGTAGAATGTCTAAAGTGGACTATCAAAATAAAGTGTAACCGCGTTTTCTCTTAATTGACGAGATATCTCGTCAATGGCGGGGAAAGAGTTAAATATATTGTATGTTTATATTTTTATAGAAGAACATTTTCCTGGAAGGCATTTTTGTGAAACTTTTGTAAAAATCACGAAAAATGCAAGGGGGGAATGAGTTAAAGTTTCTTATGCTTCTTCTTCTAGTAACAGAAGAACCCGTTAGTCAAGGCTGGGCTCAACGCTAATTTCTTCTACTAGGACCAGTGGTTCAGTTTTTTACCTGCATGCCCTGCCAAAATTCTCACTGAGCCCACCACTAAAAGCACACAAATTAAATTGGTCTAAGTATTGTTTATTTTGGTTTTTTAACTATGTAGCCTAAATTATAAAATTCTAATTTTGTTGAAGACAAGTAAACAGTCAGTAATAAAATACTTTTTTCTTCTTTACCTTTTTATTTTCTCCACAACAAGGAACTTTTTTTAAAGCACCCTTTATTAGGACCTTTTTTAAAAGTACCATCCCAGTGACAACTTCAAAAAAGAACATATATTGGTCGCGTCAGAAGGGATACACAGAACAAGGACAGATGTTAAAAAAATAAATGCATCCCAATCAAGGGACCAGTCAAGGTCAGCTGTTCCCATCTATATTCATTTAAGGTTTAATGACATTTATATTTATTTGGTTTCTTTATTAAGATACAAACAGGAAATATCTAAACAAAAATAAAAACTCTTTTGGGGAGACTGAAGTCATTAAATTAGTAGAAATTTGATTTCCCTTCTTTTATGGTTCAGAGAGCCACAGGTTCCTGCTACTGCTCAAGTGTATGAGGTGTTTTACACTGCATATACATTTCCTGTATTTTCAACTATATTATAATAAAGAGATTGAGAAATAAATGGCAATTATTCACAAGTTTCCTACACCGCATGAGGCCTTCCGTCAAAAGTGGGTGCGTCTTCCGGTTCAAAGTAAACAAATAGGACGTGACACTTATTCAATCAAGACTTGCCGATCTAAAACAATATGGGAACACAACGTCAATGCACTTAAAAAGGAAGAAATAACAATACATTTACCCTCCGCGGTAGAATGCCATAAAGTGGCCTCATGTACGGCAGCATTTTTAGCTATTTTGTCAATTCAGTACCCTGTGATGGTAAAGCGATGAGCAATATGAAATGCTCTTAGACGTATCAGTAGCTGCACAGTTATGAAGTGGATCAGGTGTTATTCAAGGATGTCAGCAAGGTATCTAAAAGTAGACATTAAGCCAAAGGAGACACACGCTGAATTCAAGCTGTTCTACATTGTTTGTATTTTGGTATTGCTATATTTTTTTAAATGATGTGTAAGTGTCGCGGATGTCCTAAACGAAGCTCGGGCGCACCAAATAACACGTCAGCAGCATCGTACGTCAGCAGCGTCATGGCAGTGTGGTGAATGCGGATTCGCAACAGACCCGTAAGAGAAGACAATGCTCAATAAAGTTGTAATATTTGTTAATTTTGGACCAAAAAGTATTTTCGATGCTTCAACAAATTACTTTGATGATGTTTTTATTACCTTTCTGGACATGGACAGTATACGGTACATACATTTTCAATGGAGGGCCAGAAAGCTCTCTGACTAAATCTAAAATATCTTTAACTGGTTTCCGAAGATGAACTGAGGTATCACAGGTTTAGAACAACATGAGGGTGAGTCTTTAATGACATTTTTTTATTTTTGGATGATCTAACCTTTTAACTAATAAATGTACTTAACTGAAATGTTAATGTGTGTCATTCATTTTCTGCAAATGTTGCTTCACAGTGGCCTTCACTTAAAATCTTTATTCAAAGTTTCTAAGATTGTTGAATAATAAAAATGTAATTTAATTCAGTTTAGTTTGAGAATGCAGTCAGGCAGGGCAAGACAAGAATAACATGCACTAATGTGTTTAAAACACTCGTTTCAGACTGATAGTTTATTAAGTTTTTATGGACAACAACCACAAACTGTACATATTGTCCCTGAGCCCCTCTTATCAAGGTTTGCAACTTTACAAAGTAAACTAGTTAGCACAAAAAATACCACTGGTATGCTACTTCCGCCGCCTCACCAGAAGTTGTACCCACATTCTTTTCATCAGAAACTTGTGGATACGATTGCTAAAACAACTAATCCAATGAGGATTGTTGGTTTAATAAAGTTTGTGACACTGTCATCTACTGTAATTAGTTGTAAACACTCAAACACCAGTAAAAAACATAACCAAGGCAAACTCTAGCTTGAAGTTGTAACATGCCTCTGAATGAGACCATGGCTGTTCTCCAGGGTGATTTACCTCTGAAGCTAAAGCTTTCCTCCTCTGGCTCATTGCGCATTACAAGACATGTTCATCACACAGGGAAATAAATAGACCTGCATTTAAGAGGGCATGGTGCTAATAGGCCTATGCAGTGATGCTTGTCTCCAACTGAGAAAGCTTGTGAAATATTAAATGTTATAAACAAATATTCTCTGATGATGGCTGAAGCGAGAAAGAAATTGAGAGTGGGCCAGCTGATAGAAAAATATTTTATTTCTATATAAACCTCCAGAGGATGGAAACATAACTTTTATCAGCTAGTCTTAGAGCCAACTTTGAGATGTTTTTGAAGAGCTCATTTCTCAAAACATCTGCATTCTGAATGAAGCCACTGGCATCACACAATTATGCTTCTCTTTGCACTTTATTCATGGACTTATTGCACTACCACTACTTCATGCTATAAATATACAATTCATATATAACTTATTTCTTACTCTTAATTATATTTATTTATTCATTAACACATTTACAGTGTACGGCATGTACAGTTTTTCTTTTTCTCTTTATTTGTATTTGAAAGTTAGTTTCAAGCTGAACAGACTGCAACATTTTTTTTACCTAAATTTTTTTTTGAATTATTAAATTCGTTACCTTTTCTCTATTTGAAGAAAAATTGGCATGCAGCTTTGAAATTAACTAATTCCCCGCCAGCCATTATTTGATAGTTGCCCACCAGTATTTTTTTTTGATTTTCACAAAAATTTCACAAAATGCCTTCCAGGACAATTTTTGTCTAAAAATAAATAAACATACAAATACATAAAATTAAAGAAAAGACCCTCTGCTATCAAACATAAAATAAACAAACAAACAAAATGGGTAAGAACCGTTTCATCCTATCTATTTTTTTTCTCTGCCAATAAACTTTTAAATGTGGGTATTTTTCTTAAAAATTTTTTTTTTGCAAAAAGCTGACATAATTGCTTTTTGTGAAGGGATTTTGTTAAAGATCAGAACGATTATCAAAACATACATTGAGTTTAAAATTAGTAAATAACATTTTGGTTTTCCTTTTTGGTCACACATTATTTTACGGTATCACTGTTACAGCGTAATTATACATTTAAGTACTAGGTAATAATCATTAATAACATGTACTTAATATAGGGTTGGGGTAAGGATTAGGGTTTGGTTTTGGTTTAGGGTTAATTGCATGTAATTATGCATAATTAACTGTTATTACTATAATAATTACATGTAACATGTGTAACAAAGACACCGTAAAATAAAGTGTTACCCACTTTTTTAATAAATTGGGTTAGTTAGTTATCTAGTGGATAATCGCAGGAATGCAGATTAGCATAAAAATTCTTCAGAAACAAGTTTTTAATGCAAATGTTTTCTCTTAATTGACAAGTTAACTCATCAGTGGCGGGAAAAGAGTTAAACAAGAGAGACAGTTAATCAGTGAATGATGACACATTTTGTATTTTTCAACTAAACATTTCCTTTTCATTGAATGACATGTTGCACAGTTTAGATGTTGACGATTTATGAGAAATCCCACCTCTTTAGATTTGCACATATTGTGTAGGTTGTCACATTCATGTAAAAGTGAAAATAAAGTTGAATAATCAATTCTAAGGCAACATTTAGATGATAAAATTTAAGGATCATTGTGAATTGAATGCATGGAAGCCTTCGTGATTTGTTCTTTTTCTTTGTTCTTTTTAAGTTGCTAGCATACATCCTTTTCTCAAGTAAGCTCGAGTACTTTACCACTGGAATAAATATAAGTCATGGCAAGATTAAAGTAGATGCTGTTTTATAATTAGCTCAGTCGCCCTCAGCAAGAGATCTCTAGTACATCTTTGCCATCTTGATGGAATGAGGATGTCAGCAGGGTTGGTTAGGAAGAATTGAGCAACCTATCACAGGAGTAGATTATTCACAGAGCTAGCATGCAGAGAACTATTAATGGACTACAAACTGGATCTAAACCGAGAGTCAAACTGTCAAAAGTGTGCATGGCTTCTACAGACTTCAGACTTGACTCATCACCATTACACACATTGACAACAGGTTTGCATTAAGGAAGCTGTAGGTGACTTCATAGAGATATGCTGCTCCCTCAAGCCCTGAGCTTTATCATTCCTTCTCGTATTCTCTTAATTCCATCAATTTTCCATCCGAGAAGATCTAACATCCGCAGCTAGTTGCCCTTAATGAGCTTAAACATGCCTTCAATCTTCTCCCAATCAGCCCAGTCAAGCCCACTGCACGGTGGCCCCATTAAGCCTCCCAGATGTCTCAACCCCTCTGTTGATTCTAAATGAATTCATGCAATTACCAGAGTACCCCTCTGTGTCGACAAACATTTTTTTGAAGACGCGTTAAGGGAGGAGGAGAACTTGTTGTAGGACAGGGAGGAGAAATGGAAAAAAACACCAGCTCTGACATTTCAGGGAATTTCACAGGGATGGCTAATCGAAAGTGATCAGCGGAAGGATTTAATATTTAACTAGTCAGCGACGCAGCCCAAAGTTTCTAATGAAATTATAACTCATGCTTGAAAAGCAAAAGTGCATGTGTTGTGGGAGCTTAAATTATTCAGCCGCTCCATATCGCGGCATTTCTGCTCACCCGCAGACAAACGTGGAGCTCGCAAGCTTTTAAGAAAGGAGGCAGGCTGTGACGAGTAGAATGATATGAAACAAGAAGATTACATCTGGTGCCGAAATTAAAGTGACTTACCAACTGTGGCACATTCAGGAACAACTTGTTATTTAATTGTTTTCCTCAACTTAGACGTGTATCTATCTACAACCTTATAAAACCACTCTGCCCCACCACCCCACAACTCGCTTTTCCTGAAGTATATTTTTAAAAAGTATTTAATTATCAAAAAAGTACATTAATTAGCTCTTTTTCAGAAAGAGAGATGAGGGCTCACAATATCTATGAGGGCCGGTAAAATATTTAGGGCGGCAGCATTCATATTAATGGTAGCATTACACATACGTCTCACAAAATTCAATTAGAATTCACCTCAACATTGATGTCAGGCACACGTCAGGCATATAAATGTACCGTAGCTTCAGGTTATGGTGTCTATTTTCATACATTATTTTTCAGGTAGCCTAGCTTCTGGCCACTCAACCACCCTCGCGGCGTTATTCCAACAGAAAAGGAATTACATACTTGATGGGAACTAATTAGATCAGTCCTCACCTGTAAGTCCTCCAGGGTGTTAGATTGGACTTCTCTAAGGTTAATACACTATGCACCAACTTTTCACAGGAGAACTGGATGCTTCTTCAAACTTTTATCTCGGTTATGTGCCTAGAGGCAGACAGAAATGGAGAAGTGTCTTTAAATGAAAAGAGCATTTAAATGTCTAAATGCAGATAAACATTAAACAAGTGTACATTTCTTGAAGACCATGTTTGTCTTCCTATTCTGGGAAACCTTAGTAGGCTACTTACTTTTGGGCTAACTGTTTGTACACTGTATACACTTCAGGTCATTTACCCATTCCTCATTAATATTTTTTTCTATATTTCAGAAAAGTAAGCTCATCAAAACAACCAAATAATACAAATGTAACCTGGAATAATGTTGTGACTAAAGAAACTTAAAATTAAATTAAAGCTTTGTTCTTTTTTAAGCATGTTTAAAGTAGACCTTTGCCTACACTGTAAAAAATTATTACCTGTTATTATGCAGCTGGTTGCCAGTAACTTACTGTAGAAAATAATAGTAATACTTTAATTTCTACAGAAGTTTTTTAAAGCGTAGAACTCAAAATGTACCATTCACTCTTAAAAATATAGGTCATATGACATAAAGGTCATCCCATAGAATAACTATTTTTGGCTGCATAGTTCCATAAACTTTAATACCTAAAGAACTGATTCTAAAAATATTATTTGAAGTGAAAAAATGTTCTTTAGATTATAAAAATTAGTGCTGTGTTCAAAATATCAATATGGTGATATACTTTCCTGCTTTTGTCTCCGTCTCGCCCGCACATGCGTCTGCAGTGCACACCTTTTCTAAGTGCGTACTCTCTTTCTTTCTCTCTCTCTCTCTCTCTCTCTCTCTCTCTCTCTCTCTCTTCACTCTCTATATGCAGATACTGTATCTTAACTTCATGACTCACCCTTTGCAGCAGTTTAAGTAGCGTTGCACAAAAAAGACTGCACGTCGCATCTTTAGCAATTCATAATAAACCTATTGCATGCATCTCAATGTTGCGTGCGATGCTTGTCTTTAAGCTGCTCTCTTATAATACAGTAGCACATTTGAGAAGAAGGACGACAAATAGCTGCAGGTAAAAAGTGTGTGTCTAGGTGAAGGGAGATAAGCTACTTCAAACTACAGCTGTCACATAAGTACTCTGATTCCTATAGAGAAACATTTAGTCGGACTGCATGTTTATACATTTAGAAGAATTATATAATTAGAGAAGCCCAGTAAGGCACTATCTTTGCAAAACTGCTTTGAAACAACATGAGTTAAGTACTGTAGGTCTGACAGAGATGGATTTTATGCCTTTCTACAAGTTCCCCAAAAGCTTTTAAATAAATGTCAAAAACACAACTTTTACAAAACTGCTTATTCGATACAATAAACGGATAATAATGTTACAAAATTCTAAACAAAAATGTAATTTCCTGTATCGTTATACGCATTGTATTGTTGCCTTGTATCTGGATACGGATCGTATTGGGAAATTTTGGCAAAACACAGCCCTAATAAAAATATCTGAAAAAACATATAACTTTGACTGAATAGTTCTTTAAGGGACCAAACATGCTTCGTCTATGGCAGTGTTTTTCAACCAGGGGGCTAGGGCCCCCAGGCGGGCCTCAACCGATTTCCAACAGATTTAAAGATTACTAAAAATTATTGAAAATAAGCATTAAAATAAGATAAAACAAACTAAATACTATATATTTCTTATTGTTTGGTTATTTTGCAATGTTTACATATCTAGTCATTCCAAGCCCCAGACCAGTGGTCTCCAACATGATGCCTGCACGGAGTCTATGAGCTGCCCGCCAAAGCAGATTCTATTAATAGCCTCAATTTTAATATTTATTACATATTTTTAATATTAGCTTGGCATCTTTTGTGTATGTTAATATTTTAAGCAATTATAAAACATATCAACAAGTAAAATTAAATAAAATGAACAAGTAAAAGAAAAAAGTTTTTGACTTGGCTATATAAAAAGTATCCATCCTAAAAAGTGCCCCCCCCACACACACACAAACAGACACTAATTTTACCCAACAGCAGTCTCCAAAGGATAAAAACAATCAGGAGGGATACTTTTTATATAGCCAAGTCAAAAACTTTTTTCTTTTACTTGTTCATTTTATTTAATTTTACTTGTTGATATGTTTTATAATTGCTTAAAATATTAACATACACAAAAGATGCCAAGCTAATATAAAAAATATATAGGGGGGTGCTTAAAATATTGTTTTAGGTAATAGGGGGGCCTTGAAGTGAAAAAAGGTTAAGAACCACTGGTCTACTGTATGACATCGTTGTGAAGTTCCTTTCAAGCACATTTATTTTTTAAGAAAATTAACATTTTATCAACCAGCTTCTTAAGGTCTTTTAAACAGTTCACATCTATTCTGGGCTCTTATTTGCAGCTTTTTATTCATTATTTGGTCCATGTTATCTATTTCAAAAAGCTATTCATTGTTTTGAAAAAATTTGATATGTTATATGTTAAAACATTAATGTTTTAATTGCTTCTGCAATAATAAAGATACAAGACTCAGGCTTCAGTCTTGAATTAGGCTTATACTTTTTTACTTAAATACAAAGAAATGCATGTAGCCTACCGGTACAGTAATTCTAATTCAGCGTAAAAAGACACTCACGCGATACTGGTGAATGTCATACGCTAATCGGCAGTTTGTTGTTGGCGGCAATGTAACATATTTTATTAATTGTTGTTACTTAGCCTATATAATTATGTTCAATATGACCAGAGGTGCACATTTACAGTTGAGACAAAAGGGGAGTGCCTTGACTTCCCCTACTACACTGTTTGAATTAGGCTTATACTTTTTTACTTAAATACAATCAAAGAAATGCATGTCAATATATATATATATATATATTTTTTTTTTTTCTTCAAATATATCTAATCTTTGCAATTACGCTGTTAACTATGTAAAACATAACTAGAACAGATTTGGCTTGAAAGGTTCATAATGATTTCTTCAAATACTAACATTTGAAAAGCTTTACAAGATGACTGTAGAGAGCACAGCTTGTGTAATTTCAGAGAGGAACCATGGTGTGATTCACATTGATATACTGTATAATTTTTTTCTCTAAAATAGAGGAGAAAACTGCATGATGCCAATTACAAAGGGAATCTGATTCTTTATCAATATTATTTCTTTGTTTTAATTAAACAATGACACTTGGAGTGAGACTTTTACATTTCTCCCTATTTCTAAGAAGTGTTTTGTTTGTTTAACTTTTAACTTCATAAAACTAAAAATAAAATATTCCATCACAAGCGCTGGACCACAAAGAAACCAGCTGACCAGGGGGTCACAAATTAATTTATAAGGGCACATTTGATACTTGATAAGTTTCTAATTGTTCCAATCCAGAGAAAAAATGAATACCTTTCAAGAAGCTTCTGTTTCATGCACGCTGATTAAAGAATGTGTGAGATTTCAGTGACATGGCAACTCATTAACATTTCATTGGCAAATTCTCTTTCATATGAAATATCCCCAATATACGGCTGTCACAATCAATCAGGTGTCCAGAAAAGACAGTCTGACACACGAATAAAGGGATGGGGAACATGTCAACGGCAGAACTCTCTGTTTCTTCTCTCTGTCATGTTGCCAAAGCCCAATGTTAAGCAGACACCACAGCCAAAAAGAAACGTGAAGCTTGAAATTCCAACAAAAAAGAAAAGAAAAAAGTTCATGCCATCCTTCCTGTGACAGAAGTCTTCGGCTAAGGTTATGTTATCTTTAGAGGCAAGAGAATAGTTCAAAAAGCAAGGATTTCTCTTGCTATGAGATCTTTCGGGATGTGTTTGGCAAGAAAACCACTAGGCTCATAATTGTGTAATTGCCTGCTTGGTCCCTTGCGTGAATTCGCTTACTTTCACCTTGAACTACACTCTTGAAAGCCCTGGCGCAGAAGCAGGGGAAAGATGAGGGAGAATTCAAGAACATGCGTGTGTGACTTTGCCCTTGAGTGGAATTCAGCACTTTAAAAAAATCTAAAAAGAATCACGGATTGAAAGCCATCACATTTCAGTACTTCAAAAAAGAGAGTTTACTTAATTACCCTGACAATTAAATGTTAATTAGTTGAAAAACTTGAATTCAGACAAAAGAGTTTGAAAGTTAATCTTATCCACCCTCACCATGATCATTATATGACAGCAGGATAGTTTAATATCCTGCAGGTTGTTATGCTAACTTGACCCAACTATCAGTTATTTCTTTCTGAACACCCAACTATTTGCCATGCTGACCCCTTATGCGTAACTTTGTGCTTGATTCTGTGGTTATATGGGTTTAAAAATGTATTAAGTCTCATGGAAAACCTGATGTCAAATATTAGTAGAAAGCATATACACATAATTGTCCAAATGGTAACTTATACTTTTCTTACACTCACTCTCTTTGAATTTCCCTAAAGCTGCTGTGCTTTTATAAGGCCCTAAAGTTAAAAGTGAACTACACTGTCAGAAAAATGGTCCCACTGGGGTAGTACCCTTTAAAAGGGTCCTATATGCACATTTAGGTACAGATATGTATACAAACAGTTGGCACCAGTATTTAAAGTACTAATATGAACTACTTACTGTAGGTACGAAGATGTACTTTTTAAAAGAGTACTGCCCCAGTGATATCTAGGGAGCATTTTTGATTTCATGAATTCACAGTTGGAAAGATAGCTTAATAGAAATGACAGCAAGTTACCAAGCTTTTTCTTTATTTCTGACCATTTATGTCTTAATCTGTCTCCTCCAACCATAACAAAAGGTTGCAGATGAGACCAAGTTGAAGAAGTGGAGAAGGTGTAGTGCAGAGGCAGGTTAAGTGCGCACTATAAATGTGCCCCACTCTTATGCCTTGTAGGCAAATATTATTCCTACTGTATATCATTATAGGTTAGTTGCCCTAATTAGCACTAGGGCAGAATACAACTCCATTAATCAAAAGGTAATATATGTAAAAGCAGTACTTTTGGCCTTGGGAGAAGCTGCTAAAGGTAGACATGAAGAATTAAATCAAAGGAGAAAGAAAAACTACTCCTCCAGCGGTGAAAGTTTCTTTAATATTCATTTATACATCATTTCTCGTATTGAATATATACTTGCTTTAATAGGTGGTAGGCAAAATAGAAAGAGTAAACAAGAGATCTTCACTAATGACTTAAAATTACAACTCAGCTGTTGATAAGTGATTTTAAAGTAGGAGCATTACCATACGGCTCATTAAATGTGGTTTGTTACCTCTATTTTTTGTCATTTCAGTATATGTTTGTTGTGAAATAGCCATTTTCTTCATTATTAGCTTTAGTACTATGGATGTGTGAGATATTCAAGCTAACTATATATTTGTACATATGGCAGAGGCATCAAGCTCACAACTATGGTTTTGATTGGTATAGATAACAAACAATACAAATCTAACTGCTTTGATGTTTTCCGATTTGGTGGTCAAGTGAAAGTGATCTGCTTTTTTGACTTTTCTTTCCTGTTTGCTCTTTGCATGTTGACAAGTGTCAATACAACACAAGAATGAATTTTGGCTTGTTTAGTTATAATTTAGGCAACACAAATCAGTTGTATACCAATGAAGTAGGTAGATAATGCAGTATTAGTGGAAGTTGGCAATGCAGTTTTAAATTTTATACTAATTATGTTTATTATAATTTTGGTCAAATGCTGCTATTACTTCCTCATTTGCTACAGAATACTTTGCTCAGCCCATAAGTCTCTTGTGCTGTCTCTTAACTCTCGATTACAGTAGGTATATGGCACAGGACAATACGTCAAATGTAAGCATCAACCAAAAGTGTCTTTATGTAGGTCATGAGGCGCAGATGGAGGCAGATGACACAGGGATGGTGGCGGGTAGAAATGTTTGAGAAAGCACTCAAGTGATCTCATTTTTCGAGGCTGCCACAACAGTCTTCGCTACATACTGCTGATTCCTCTAGTCTCCCTTTTTTGATACATTTGCACCTCCAAATCCAAAGTGAACCTACTCGCACCCTCTCAGTGTCTTTTTTACGTCTCTCTTTAGCACACGTATACAATCCTGCCGCTCTGAGATAGATAGAGGATGCTGGGTTTAAATTGCTTTTTTGGATATAAAAATAAACCTGTGCTGAGTGAAACTGAAAAGGACATAACCTGGATAAAGAGAGAGAGAGAACAATGAGAAATACAATTTTTAATGCTATCTTGCTCTATTTTATTGAAAATTAAATTAAACATGATTATGATTTTTTATTATCTGTCTGTCTGTCTATTGTTTTTGTACATCAGCTGGTAGAGCATAGTTCTTGGATAGCCATGGTTGTGGGTTTTCAAAGACTTTTAAGAGAAAATGAATACCTCAAATACAGTATAAGATGTATAAATGAATGTGACAATATATTTAATGTTAAGCTAAGAGCACTTTTAATCATTTAATTTTATTTCTAATCATAGGAATTGTTTGAATGTGTTTAAGGTTTCGTGTTTTTATACTTTGGATGGAACCATGGTAAAATACATGCTATTTTCTTTTCAGAATATAAATTATGTTCATGTGTATTAGTCATCTGTTGTTTGTTATAATTCTTTGTTATAATTTAAAACTAGTTTTGCATTAATTTTGCCAGGACAGGAGAAACTAACAGACAAACAGCGGAGTTCAAATATGATATCCAATGATTTTGATCCTTTCTAAATCTATTAAAGATCTGTATTTACATTTTTGTTATAAAATCCAGTGTGTCCATTTTAGTTTAAAATAAACCCACCCTAATAGCAATAATTAAATAATTTCAGTTAATTAAGATAGAAGTGATCATAATCTTACTTGTCTCTGATATAATACAACATCTTATATCATGCCATTTTTAAGATATTGAATTAAAGCAATACACTGAGACCATTCACATATAAACTTAATATTCGTCTTATTGAAAAACAATGGAAAAGACAGAATGAGGCAAGCAGTTTGTATTTCAACCTGACATCCTCTCAGCACTTAAAAGACGTCAGTCCTCTCTGCATCTCTTTTCTTATTCTATCTTATCAGTTACATTTAGTACCTTAACAAGAAGAGGAGCAGCATGTATCAAAGTGCCACTTTTGTCAAATAGCATTAGAGCCCCTTTTTTCTCTTTTGGTTATTTTCCCCCAGATCACAGATTGTTTTCTAGCAGGTGGAATGAAAGTTGCTGATTAAAAAAGGAAAGGTGCATGTTCTCGCTTGCTGACACTTCATTTTATAAAACTGTTTCACCTCCTTTTTTTTCATTTATACATGCTTACCTTTATCCTCTAGACATGTTTCATTTCTCCTACTAGGGATGCACCGATACTGGTATCGGGTATCGGCCTCGATACCACATTTTCTTAAGTACTCGTACTCGTTAAAAGTCCCCCGATACCAGGGATCGATACCACGGTCTGAGAAATGTCTATGTTTAAGCGGCATGTAAGGGGTTAATGTCTCTTGTGTTGTCCAAAGAGGCAGAGTTTACAACAAACTGGAAAACTAGTCCCTTGTTTTTTTGTTAAATTATATGACTAAAGCTGTTACCTGTAAATTTAAATAATGTTTTTTATTAAGTACTCGGTATCGGTATCGGCAAGTACTGAAATGCAAGTACTCGTACTCGTACTCGTATTCCAAAAAAAGTGGTATTGGTGCATCCCTATCTCCTACAAGCTTACAACCCAATTTCAAATTATTGAAAGTATAACTGACCAGAGCGAGTGGATATCTGACAATTGTTAAAAAAAAAACAGATAGAAAGACAGATGAGTGAAAATGATCTTAGCTTTATGGTAAACTTACTGCCACTCTTAATTTAAAATATGGGTGGTGTTTTCTCAGAAAGCTTTGTAACTTACAGGAGTGACAACCAAATTATATATTTAAATTAATTTGGGAGCATTGGTTGTTATACTTTTTTTTATTAAATCTGAGCAGTGTTTGCACAGCCAAACTAAACTACACTAGTCAACATTTGAAGTGGATCAAAACCTTTTCCAAAAAGTTGTATTAAAACCAATACTCAATACTACTTGTCTTAGGACAACTTGAATTATGTTTTTGATCCAATGTTGACTAGTATAGTTAATGCTGCTAGGCCAAGAAACTGACAGTGTGACTGAGGAGTGTCTTTCTTCTCCAAGAGCAAAAAGAAAAACACAGTTTATCTCTGTTCTTATACAATGTTTTATACCAGTCTGTCTCTCTACTGTTTCCCAACAGCTCTGCATTCCAGGAGCAACACTAATATTATAGTTCACAAAGAGCAAACTGTTTAAGCAGATCTAAAAGAACATCCAACAACATACAGATGCAACTATACTTTTCACTATACTCAACTGTAGTGAATTCATTATTGTCATCGTCACTTCAAAAACACTGCAGTATATGACCATAATTACATTAATATCTTATAAATATAATAGCTGTCTATCATGGAAAGAATCATGGAAATGTAAAGGAAATTAAATCATGCAAAAATGTTTCAGATCAATACTTTTTTTTATGCTGCTTCTGTTCTTTAACCACTTGATGATAAATAAGGAATCAAGTTAAAAGCGTGCAAGACAAGTGATTATGAGACACATACTTATGATTGTTTGTCTTAATTGTGTGGCCTTTTTAAAAACATCTATGCATTGATGCATAATGGATGATTTAATGAGAGATCATGGATGGATGAATGTGTCTATTAGAGACAGATGTACAAACAATATCCCTTCTCTAGTATACACAGACAGAATCGTATTGAATTATTTGTGTTTAAATTGAATTTTCTAGCAGGTGTTACAGAAAAACCTCTGTCTGTTACAATTATCCTCACCTATGAGGTAAGTGGTAACAGTTGCACTTCTGTCACTTTCGGTGTAATTGTACAAGAACAGTAGGTTGCACAAACAAGCATAAGTGTATGTTTGTAACAGAGATGTGTGTCTTGCTTGTGTAAAAATATAATTGATATTTTCCAAATATGTTTTGAATAATTGGTCCAAAACCAAAAAGCGTTAGGTTTATCCCTGCTGTCCCCTTCATAAGGCACATTTTGTGAAAATACATTCTTGATATCTTTAATATTGACTAAAGCAATGTCTAAGACTGAAACCATAGTGAAATCAATGATTGAAATAAAACCTTGATGCTAGTCTCAATACAAGACTTTATACTGGATTTTACAGACAGGGTCACAATTATGCAGAGGTCTCGATAACTGATGTGTTTTTTTTCAATGTGGCTTCTGCTTTAAGATTTAAAACATTCAGTATATTGGTCTCACGTGTCGCTTTCTAACGACATTTATGGTTCAACAACATCAACCGTGAGGTCTAACAATGTTGTGTTGCTATTGTAGAAAAGTTCGCTAGATGGGGCTATAATGCTTTAATTGTTTAGGAAGAAACTCGTTAAAGCATGCAAGAACGGCACTGTACAGACATACAGTAGGTACCTATTCATAAAAATCTACACAGTTTCCTAAGGTAAGAAGTAGGCTACTATTTACTCAGTATGTTTGAAAACAGTGGCGTGCACAGACCTCCGCAGGAGTAGGGCGGAAGGTCTTTTATCTTTTGTAAGCGACGCTGATACAGATCAGTCAATCAAAAAAACCTAAATATTAATTTTACTAAATATGATTTACTTTTATTTTTCGAAACAAAATACTGAGAATAAGGAAGGTAATTAATTGCAAATTATGTTAAATATGGTTGTTTTTAAAATCAGTTTTTATAGATAAAAGATAGGATAAGATATTTACCTGCATATTTACCACAAAAAACTGCTTTTGCATCAGTAACTAGCGTTAACATGTTATTTATTAGTAAAAAAATGGTAATACTGTACAACAGTAGCCTAATCAATGCAAAAAAAAAAAAAAAAAAAAAAAACACTGTTTACTACAATTAAAGGAAAATATACCCCAAAACATATGTCATTAAATAATACTTAGTAGCCTACTGGTAAAGAAGCACCTGAGGACGTGCTAAACCACATCGTTAAACTAACTTGGTAAAATAATATATTTCTTTTGTCAAAAATTGTAGAAATCGAGTTTTTTGGGAAGGTTATCGAACAGGGTTCAGAGATTTATCCAGGACTAGCCTTAGTTGTATTATATCATTTAAGTTTTACATGCTTGTCCCTTTACCAGAAACTCATGTTTAGTCCTGTTTAGGAAAGTAGAGCTTCAGATCCGCCGCCAAAACCTCACGTGTGTTCAAGTTCATGTGTCGCTGCGCCAGGGCCGTGCACAGACCTTTTGAGGGGCATGTACTGAATCTGAAAAAGGGCCCCCCTCCAAATAAATATTACATAATAATCGTCTTAAAAGCTTTATATTAATTTACTATTAATGATTGAAAAAAAATCACTATTAATGAATGAAAAATGACATTTTATGATAGCTTGGCATTATACAGTGCAAAGGATATCTGGCCTTAAAAGTTGGCTTTAACAATTTACATCCTGGGTGGTTGTCTGTATTAGGCCTATTGTAGTCATGTGTTTGTAAACTGCTCTAGTGTACTCGCTCTTATTTAATTGTAGAATATATTTATTTTAATTTTTTCCTCTGCTTACATACAGTTAAATAAAAATATGTTTGAAGAAAAAAAGCTATTCTGATTAGTTTTATAAGCTAGTTTTTATTATTTGGTTAAAATGTTTAAGTATGTCATTGAGAAGAGGGGATTAGCATATTCAACATGTATCTCTGCCTACCTGGCAAAAACTGTGCTGTGGAACCTTGGTCTTTTGAAGGTGCAAATAACTGAATTACTAAAAAAATATACTAAATACTAAATAGACTTAACTCTATGCAGTTGATTTCAGAATAAAAAGTTATGAACCAAATAATCATACAACTACGCGTCATGCAAAAAAGCGGTAAAAACGCGTCATGCAAAAAAAGCGCTAAAAACCCGACCCTGCGTTCTGTATTGTTGTCAGGAGTGCCCTTTACATGCCTGAACAGTTGTTTAAAGAACTGCTCGCGCTTTGTCAAAAACTCCATTTGGTCGCAATTTGGAGCCCTTGGTGCCCCCTGATTGCCCACTCGCCCAATCCCGTCTATGGATAATTCGGCTTAAAGTTATAAAGCATGCGCCGTTATAGACATACTAGTGTTACTTTCTTAATGTGGCAGCATTGTACTCAAACAATAAGATATTTATTTACTGTTGCAAGACGTTCAGCTGCTCTGACTGCTGTGGAACTTAAAGCTGGCTGCCTTCAGGGGGCGGAGTTAAGAGGTTTGACTGACAGTTTGAGCAGATCCAAAAAGATTTTGTTTTTTTAATACATTTTATTTGATAAATTTATTTGTACAACAGACAGGCAGACGTAAATGCTTAACAATAGCATTGATTTATATATTACAAAAATTAATGAAACACCTCAAAAAAGGGCACTTCGGAGTTAAGGACAAAAAGGGCATGTGGTTGAGCCGATCGGCGTACAGTATACTCTTTGACAGTACTATGACAGTAGCCTACCGGTACAGTAATTCTAATTCAGCGTGTTTACAAAGACTCTCGCGATACTCGCGATTGTCATAGGCTTAACTGCACAATTCAGAAATGACATTTTAAATTATATGGAGAATCCATTTAAATGTTTATTTTAACATATGTTTATTTAAATGTTTGTAATGTAATGTTCATGTTCAATAAAATAAAGTATTCCATCTCAGAGTCTGTCATTCATATGTTATGGTAGGTCTTTTAGTTATGGGCAAATAAGGACAAGTTTAATTAGTTGGAGCCTACTGCAGATGTCCGCCCAAAGAATATTAAATAAAAGATTTAAATTACTAACTGGTTACCAACATAAAACTTTCAATCCATTACGTTGTCACGACGTGCCCACGACAGGCAGATTACGTTGCGAAGTTACATGCAGGCGACAAATCCAGGAATTTCACTTTTCCGGTCGCCACGACGTAACTCGGTTCGTCGCCACGACGTAAATTTGGTCATCATATTACGTCGACGTTACGTAACAGTTACGTATTTTGTTAGCTGGGTTATGCTAATAGACCTTTCTCACAGTAACCGGAAATACGTAATCGTCGTGTAAGCGGAGTTCCTGTCAAGCTTCAACACACTAGAAAAACATAAACCCGGGCAAGTTTAAAATGGATCAAAGAGTCTACAAAACTTCGTTAACGGATTTGCCAAATATTACATTTGCTGATGTGACACGACTAATGGAGGAAAACTTTTTCCATGAAGAATTTGTCCATAAATTTCTAGGTAAGTAGAGAGCGAGTCTAACTGTTACTGAACTGTTAACTAAAACGACACATTATAAGTCTCGCCGGATAGCCTGAATCCACTTCTGTATACCTTCACCATCAACAGGGAATTGATGGAACAGATACGGCTTTTTAGATTGCCTTGACTGCGGAGGAAGTAGATTTCCGCGACGATTGCGTAGTTCCGGTCATAAATACGGAAGTTGTGAGAAAGGTCTATGGTAACATATTTTATTGGTAACATATTTTATTAATTATTATTATTTTTATAATTATTTTCACTATGACCAGAGGTGCATATTTACAGTTGAGACAAAAAGGGGCAGGGGCTTGACTTCCCCCACGACACTGTTTAGAAACTACTAAAGGAATAAGCATGCTGAAACAGATATAATAATATTTATTGCATTTTATTATATTGCATAGTTATTTTACAGCAAAAGCATAAAACAATTTTAAAGGTGAACTGGTAGCATGTGTTGTTTGGTCTTTCTGTTTCTCTGTCACACTGTAGATGCACACATCATATGCAATTGTTATCATCTTACAGACCACTTGATGTTTTCAGAGAGCACTTCACTAAGCAGAAGCTGTTGGGTTAAGGGAAACAACAAGAGATCGATATGCATGCTTAGTTCTGTGCCTTAAAGGTGAATCGCAGTGTTTAGTTGAGAGACCCACATTCGTTAAAACAATGTCTTGGAGGGCTTATATCAAAAACAACGAGTAAGGCAGAGCTGTCCACTGTAGCTGAGGCCATCTTTCTGTATATTTTGATCTTGATCTTCATCACTATTCTACACAAGCACATAAAAAAAAATACTAGCCTGATCTTATGGAAATTCATGAGGTGGCTAATTTGTTTCAATTCACACAATGTGAATCATCCAAAAAGTATGATTACTATTAGACAAAAGCAATAATGAAGCCCATCCCTAAAGTATACATACTGTAACATGTGCATGAGCAAATCCTACTAAAACATATAAATAAGATTGCATAAATTCATATAAATTAGTTCTTTCATAAAACAGTTATGAATTTCAATGAAATTGTGCTGCATGTCTTCTCTATCTGTGTTGCACCATCACACAGTAGAACCCAAAATATTGACCTGTGTAGGCCCAGGTCTTCTGCTCAGCTGTAAAGACCAACTTAGAGAGATGTTCTTCCAGAGACCTTGGCCATTTCTCAATTCTAAGAACGCAAAGAACAGACTTGCGATCTTGTGGAGAGCCGTCTTGCCAGGCAACCTTGGAAGAATGAATTCAAATGGGTGACAATACAGAACTTTTAAATAAGTAGACTAGGGAAACACAGAATTAGTACAGTTTTATTGCATATTATTGTTGCATTTTGTCATTTTAAATTCATATATGAAAATAAAAATATATAAAGGCATTTTTAGTCATTTGCCAATTAAACATACATTAAATGTAAGTTTCAGCTGGCATTTTCATGTGTTTATTCCCTTATTTAAATGTTTACATGCAAATGTCTACTTTTACCAGCCTTCTCACATAAGTTATCAACCTCTTTTCTCAGCTAAAATGATAATAACAAATAACAGACCTAATGTGAATAGTAGTCATTGGCCTTAACACAAAATGCATTGTGGAAACTTGCTGTCATGGGTCCACATAAGCTACCTCCCGAAGCATCCTCGAAAAAAGAGACAGAGCAAGAACACATCCAGAGATTTTATTTGAAATTGGCTTGATGTAAACTTAAATCAGCACTTGGGCCTAATGAAGTTTCACAAGTCCACAAGTATGCAAGTACAGTCAAGAGCGCATATTGAGAAAAAGCCCTTTACCCTGGAAAGACATATTTTTCTTACCAAGATCCACAATGTCAGCTCTCCTCCTGTACTTCCCTGAGACTGTCTGTGGTCACTAGAATCGACAATAGGGGCCTAATTAACATTACCTGCTAGAGTCCATTTATTTGGCCCCACCCTATAGCTCACATGTAAGGTGTTACCCTCCAGGCATTTAATAGATACCTATAAGCACAATAATTTGCAAAGCAAATTGCTTACCATCTAAAAAAAGAGTCAGATTGCGACATAAAAACAGTAACAAGCAGAGCAACTGCCCACTTGAGGACAAACACGCACAACCGAAGCAAGCAAGCACAAACAGCTGTGTTACATAACTTAACAGACCGAGTGCCCTCAACAAGCACTAATCTCCCCGAGCTCCCTGTGTTCAACAGTGCAGTTCAAAAATCTGTCTGGCTCTTTCCCTGCCAATAAAAACATTAATATATCTAAATAGCACTCTTGACCTTAACAGGTTCCACAGCAACCAAGACATTCCCAACAATTCCTTTCATAAACGACAAGGCTTACCAGCTTAGGCTTCTATGTAATCAAATATGTTACATTTATATTGATGTTTTGGGATAAAACATTTTAACAGTAGATGTGTTCCTTGGAAATTTAACCCATGACCTTACTGTTAACACAATGCTCGGCAACTGAGCCACAGGAACACGTTGCATATGGGAGTAAGACCTATGCTAACACACTAAAGCTTACATTTGTTACTTTTAATGGGATGTTTAACAGTTAAACAAGGTTAAATGCTACAAAGGCTTGTCCTGTTGCCACTGTTACAAATTGTCAGGATCACTTCATTTTGTATGATATTATTGTTTATGGTATTATTATGGAAGTATACAACTGTCCTATGGTAAACATTTGTGGGGTGGCTTAGTAGATATACAATACCACTAACACAAAAGCATTATATCTTCTATTGGGTGATGCTGAAATATTTTTTCCTATGAAGTTAACCCATATTAATACATCAAATATAAGTGGTACCGTAAGTGGACAATTAAACCAATAACAGTGGAAAGTGTTGAGTCTCTTACTGTAGAAGATTTTGTGGATGGGGCAGTAGGCTAAGTCCGTGTTTTCACACATAAGAAGTGTGTCACGTCCACTGAGCAGTGCAAGACTGAGATCAGAGGTCAAACCCATTATGGAGTTAGAAAGGACTGTGACATCCAGTCGGCAAGGGATGACAAGGCTTTTGTTGCCATGGGAACAGAGGGTAAGAGGTCTGTCCTTGCTGAACTGTTCCTAGAGCCTGGGGACCTACAAACAAGTAGTGGACCACATCTTCTGTCCTTTCAAAATAAAGCTGTCTTGTATTCTGCTTGATGCTTTGAATGTCAGCAAAGGTTTTGAGGTTGAGGTCTGTCAGTCTCAAGTCACTAACTTGGTTTGATTCTGGTTGGAATGAAAGGAATAGGCCTTAAGCAAAATGCACTTCTGGTGGAATGCTACTTAAATATATTTAAATAAATCACCTTTTGTAGCACACAGACCCACAAATCTCGCTCAGTGTTTTCAGTGTTCCACTTTAGACATGGTGTTGGATCCGAAACATGAATTGAATCTGTATTACATGTGTAGTGGGCTGAAGTGTTAGTCTGGGCTCAGGCCATCAATTATGAATAGAGATATACAACAGAGGCTGCATGTCACTGGATTTCTCCAAGAGGAGAAGAGAAACACAAGTCTGCCATTCACATAAATGGTTGTGAGCTAATCACACCTTAGCACCACTTCCCTGCTGTTTTACTTGAAATACTCAGTAGTATTGGGCGGCTAAAAGTTTTGTCTGCTTTTGACACTCTAATGGCAAAGACAGACGATCTGATATAAACAAATATGTAGTCATGCCTTCTTTTAACACAAATTGTAGTCATATTTCAGAGGACAAAGAAACATTATATACTTCTTTGATCTAATTTAGGCCTTGTGTTTACATATTTGTCTAGTATCACAAGCAGACGTACCATGAAAAACGCAGCCATAACGGTCTTTTTATTCCCACCTCCGGTGTATTGGCCTCCAGAGACAAAAATGGGAACAGTCATGCAAATGTACACAGTCGTTGCTATCAGATATACCTATGCTGGAGAATAACAATAAGATCTACCGTAGGGACAGTATTACAGTGCGTCGTGAAATATAAAGGCGGTTAACATGCTCTTGAAGCGTTCCCAAGGGAATAAACATATCATTGCTTTAATTTCTCTGTGACTGTGATGCAGTATTCATTTGTAAATAAAACAAAAGCTTTATGGTTCAAGGGAATACGCAGGTGGAAATGTACTTTGATACAATACAATTACAGTGACACATTCATTTTTGCTTATTTATTGAGCCGAGAAAGCATAGTGAGTGTGCACAAGCAACACAGCTCATCATATGTTTGGATACATCTCTACATGCGTGGATATTTGGTAATGTATTATCAAATAATCTGATACGCAAGTTTATGTGCCTGAGTTCCAGGTGCTCGTGGTCTTCAAACCAAGGGGAGCATATCCCAGTGATATTTCAAAAGGTCACTATCATTATTGTTGCTTAGCAACCGGGAGCACAACCTGTAGATATAAACATCAATGGCTTAGAGACTGCTTGATGAGAGTAGTGTAACTACATAAATGACTGTTATATGTGGCACTACATTTTCTTATTAAATAGCTGTAAATCAGCTCTATGTCAGGGGGTACAACTCTTTCTCTATATTTATATTCAACTAACGTCGTAGTCTCTAAAAATACACAGACGATGGATCTACCACAGTTTTCTAGGTACCTTTATACTAGTTTCTTCTGCGGTTTGCATTCCATTAATATCCCCAACCTAGCCTGCGAGACTGTAGTGTTACCAGATTCTTTGAAGGTCTTGGATCCTTTGAATCCAAACGTCTTGCATTCGTCTCTTTATGCTATTCTCTCATGGTTGGCAAACACCCCTTTCTGTGATGGGTGTCGGTTCTGATCCGTGACTTTCCCCCTGTTCTGAGTATGATAAATCTCCCTGGCTGCTCTGTAGGGGAAGGCAGGTCTGATAAAGGGGATTCATTTCAACCCCACAGTCTCTAATGGATCGACCATCCAACAGTGCTGGGGAGTTCATTGCAGAAAAGGAAAAATAGTAAGTTAAAGACACAAAAACATTGCAAGAAAGCATTGTTATTGCAAACCTGTGCAAATTGAAACAAGATCTGTTAAAATTTAATCAACACTGCTTCCTAACACTGCTCTATGATTTCATTTCCTACAAACCTGGGGTGGGATGGGGTCCATTCTCATCTTAGCCTCACAAGATGATTCACACTATTACTATACTAACCTTGCGATTCCTATTTAGTTTAGTCTACCTCTGTTTCTCTCTCTAGAGACACTCTGCAAAGGACTATTAGCCAAGGAGATGTGCGCACCAATTCATATGCTTGTTTAATCAATTCAATTAGACAATTAACCCCAGTGATAGCAACCACGCTACTGCACTGGGTCTAGCTCCTCTATGTTTCAGACTGCCGGCTATGCAATTGTCCAGGGGAGCACAAATCAATACAAGATCAACATGTTTCAACTAATGTTCATGGGGAGAAGTGAATCTCTCAAATCAACTTAGACACTGTTTACTCGAAATAGTTTCCCATGGCAAAACAAAATACCCAGAGCTTTATGAAAAAGAAACTACAAAATGGAGAGGAATGGAGAAAATTAAACGTGATCTGTATTTAAATTTGTGTGGGCATTTGCAGCATTATATGATTTTCAATTATTTCCTTCTATGTGGGAAGAAATCTCCTTTGCATGTAAACCTCAGTACAGAAAGATAATATATAAAGGCACTTTTTAGAGGCTTTAATAATGGCTTTCATTATAAACTAATCTAGCTAAACTTACCTGATATTTCTTACTAATCATTATCAGTTCTTTAATAAAGTTCCAGCAATATGTCATTTTAAACTTCACATGATATTTGCGAATTTACATATCAATTTGAAGGGTTATGGGCATTTTGGAGGATGGGGTCCTTTTAGGAGGTTGCAGAGGTGAGGGCCACTGTTGTGAAACAACAAAAGACATTCAGGGGCCCATGTGTTCGTTGTTGGGACTCATTTGGGGCACTCCACTACATATAGGACTCCAGTACATATTGGGGTCTTGTGTTGTTCTCAGGTCACGTTGGATTGGGGTTGTTTGAGTCTGGGTATTCTAAAGTATGAGGGGGCGTCTGAAATACCATGAGGGGGCGATCACATAAATGCATATAATTCTCCCAGCTGGAAAATACATATAGTTGTGGTACGTTCCTTAAGTTTAACGCGTTAAAAACAAACATCTTGATAATATAACCACAAAATCTGCTGCTATAGTGAGCAACATACAAAGCTCTGAACAATTGAACTACTGTAAAAACGCATACATATTAGCACAACACTGCTTATTTGGAGTTCAGACCCAGAGGTAGTGGCAGTTGCTATAGTTTCTTTTTAATCCATTTCGAATATCCATGTTGAAATTATTTAATGCAATATACTTGTCACAGGTCGGAGTGGACCACAGATGTCGTGAGTCTCGCCCCTCCCTAGTTTCCACCTCGAGGAGGTCCCAAGAACACCCCAATGACCAGACACACAAGGAGCGTAAGTAAATTAAAACAAGCTTTATTTAAATTAATTAAAAAGGTAAGTAGGGAAGGGGAAGGGGATCTAAGAGCGTCAGTTCTGAGTCGCTTCTGACTCCGTCACAGGGGTGCAGAGGTAGGCCTTTCGACCTCTTCTTCATCTTCCACTCGTGAGCTCAACAGAATAGCCACAGCTTTGTCTTTGGTGATGTTTTTCAGGATGAACTACCAGTGAAACCTTCCCTTTTCCTGGACGTGAAGAAATTAAGATTATAAGTGACACTGACAAGATAGACGAAGTGGGTACCTCGTGCTGATAGCGGCGTCTTCCTGGACTCAACACTGGCAGTGCCTAGAAGGTTTACGGGTAAGTTTCTGAAGAGCAACTGGGCCTGGGACGAGAGGCGTGCCGGTAAGTATGCAGACAGGTGTACTGAATTCCGGGCCTTCGTTGTACAGGTAAGTATGCAAGGTGAATGCACTGGTTCTTGACTTAGGCCGTTCAGGTGAGTATTCAGAAGTAACACACTGGCTCTTAGCTCTTGGCGTACAGGTGAGTATACCAAGGGCACTCTGGATCTTTACTTGGGGCACACAGGTGAGTATACGGGAGAATTACACTGGCTCTTAGCTCTAGGCGTGCAGGTGGGTATACAGAAGGGCAACTGGAGCTTTACGTTGGGCATACAGGTGAGTATACAAGGGCAATGCGCTGGCTCTTAGCTTTGGGCGTACAGGCAAATATACAGAAGGGCAACTGGAGCTTTACGTTGGGCATACAGGTGGATATACAAGGGCAATACATTGGCTCTTAGCTTTGGTCGTACAGGTGAGTATACAGAAGGACAACTGGATCTTGACTTTGGGCATACAGGTAAGTATACAGAAGGGCAACTGGAGCTTTACGTTGGGCATACAGGTAAGTATACAGGGGTAATACGCTGGCTCTTAGCTTTGGGCGTACAGGTAAGTATACAAACGTATGACTAGGAATGGAGACAACTCACCGACCCTCGAAGAGGGGGAAGACAGGTTTTAGCTTTTTGATGCTTGGGGGACTGGAGAAGACGTCTTTACCACGACACTTATAATTTTCCTCACCGGGACGGACTTCTCAAACAAAAACACGGTAATTTTCAACAGTAGGGAAACACTCCCACGACGACACAGAGCCGTAGGCTAGGACCTGCAGAACTGGTAGTGAACAGACACACAGAATTCCTTCACAAATTTACTTGGCTTCAGTGTATATATGGGGAAAGATACACCACCTCTTGGATTCGAACAAGGGCAGATGGAGGTATGGGTCGAAGCTGCTGCTCGTTGGGCCTGACGCGGCCTCCGCTGATGTCACCACAATGGGTAAGTTCAGGTAGGTTGTCACGCCAAGTATGTACCACAGGAATAGATCAAACGCTTCCCTCTCTTCTCTTCCAACTGACAGGACAAGAGATCTAGACAGGTCCACAGACAGGTAATCATACACAGAGACAACACAGCTAGTTTTCCATGCAGCAGCCAATAGTTCCCTCCGTTGAAGTTCCCCACAATATTCACACGGTTCCTTACTTGCTACCGTTGCCTCGCCGCCACCAGGTGGGGGAAAAGGGATCAGGACGTCACAAGTGGCCTACATAAGAAAGTGGTAGTCCACCAGCATCAGTACTCGTTCTCTCCAACAGGTTTCTTTCCCGGCCTAGGAGGTGATTGCTGACAACATGGACACAGCACGACACTGCAATTTCCAAGTGTACACACACATCAAGGGAAAAGACTCACCCACTGCACTCCACACACTCACAGTGAATTAAGGCCAGAACCACATTTGGCCGGGGACTCGTCCTGAGTGATTTAGGGCACCGATGCAGCGGAAGGCCAGTTGAAAGCGTCACAGCCACAGCAATGCGACATACTCCATCCTTAGCTGGTTCCGGCTCACCCACCACTCCTTTCCACGGTGGGGCCGCTTGCACACTAGTCACAACTCACAAGAGGCACACTGATTTTTTACACTTGCAAGGTAAAACTGACACAATGACAATTCAGTGTACTCACAATTTCGTTGACATGAGATCTTTTCCTCTTCCTTCCATATATCCAATGTAGACACGGCCCACAATACAATACTCCTCGAGTCGGCCTCCTTCACTGTACTTCCGGTAAGTCTTCACTGCTTACGATCTCTTCCAAGGAAGCAACACATATCAACATGACACTTCGATAAAGATAGTGGTTTTATACTCAGCCCAATATCTGCTCATGCCAATTCCTCAGTTTCTCTTCGCCCAGTCCACAATATCCACAACACATCCGTTTCTCCAATCACCCCAACCGCTCCGTCTCACAAGCAGCATCTGCTGGAATCAACTTCCTCTTCCTGTTCTTCCGATGTCGTATTTATTTGCCTCCTATTCCATGAATCGCCCAATCGTCGATTGCCACACTCATCTGCACACCTGTAGCCAATAAAACCCATGGACAATGGACAATGGTCCGGGCGGAACTAATCTTCATCACTTTTTGGTTCCGCTTTTTGGTTCAACCACTCAAAAGTCACTCCGTGACATACTACTTTGATATAATGGAATGTTCGTATCCTTCGTGATTGCCTCTGTAGTGCAAGAAATTTTACATAATGTTATTAGGGTGGGGGAGCACCCTTATTCAAGCGACCAATCAAAATTTGACCTTGCCTCACAGACTGTCCTTAACTAAAATATTGTTATTTTAGCTTATTATTCACTCTAAGAAGACAATACACTCGGCAAATGTGATTTTTAAATGGCACATTTTAATCATTAAAATCCCATTCAACATTAATGGTGATCTGAGGGGGCGGGATAGTGCCGGTGATAGTGCCCCCTCACACTTACAACCCCCCCCCCCCCTTGTGGCGCCAGCCCTGTCTAAAGTTGAACTGTAACAAACTAAATTAAGTCATAATTTCTGAAAATTGTTTCCTTTATCATAGCACTCAAATCTCATTTGCATATTTTTACTCATGTACACATTCAAAACTTGCCACCTTAAGATACATTGTGCAGGTTTGATGACAGAATCCTCCAATCTGAGGTGAGAATGTCACAAGAGTGACATTTTGGTGGTGCATAGATGTGCATTTAGTGCTAAATGTTCGGTGCAGGTGTTAATAATTAAAACAGAAATGTATTAATTTAATATATTATTAATTAGAAAATATATAGAATATATATTTGTATTGTATTCTCTATCAAACCTTTTAAAAGTATAAACTGCAGTCCTGTATTTGATCAGTGAGTCCCAGTCTATAATAAAAGGTCTGGTGCTGAAGAGGTGTTCATCTCACTTGATGGAAGATAAGGAGAAATGTGTCATATAGAGAAATATCTGTGGTTAACTGTATAGCATTCATCCTTAGAGGTGACCTCTCAACACCCCCGCTCTCTTCATAGTAGCTGTAAAAAGCCATCTGAGAGACAGTCTATAAAGGAGGGGCAAAGCAAGTGAAGAAACTCCACAGGATTGACTGAATGGCAGGACAGTACTTATGCTTTATAGTAATCTTATAAATATTGTTATCTAATAAAGCTCTCTAGATTTTAAATTAAAATTAATTAATTAATTATTCCAATATCATTTCATCTGTCTTTCGGATTTTCCATCATGTTTTATTCCACCTTTTTACAGTAATTGTACTACTTGTTAACGGTATAGTCAGTGGTGTAGTGCAGGGTATACGAGGTATACGGAGTATACCCACCTCTTTATTTGATGGCAGGGGGTATACCCACTTCTACTGGGGGCATACATTAAGAGTATACCCACTTCTACTGGGGCATAAATTAAGAGTATACCCACTTCTCCAGACACCACTACACCACTGGGGATAGTTCACCAAAAAAAATGAAAACTTGGCCATCATTTACTCACCTTCATATTGTTACAATCCTGTATACATTTCTTTGTTCTGCTGAATACAAGGACCTAGAAGCACCACTTGACTTCCATAGTAGGAATAAATACTACTATACTGTACTCGAGGGTGCTCAAAAACGGTTTGGTTACAACCATTGCTCAAAATATCTTCATTTGTGTTTAGCAGAACAAAGAAACGAATACAGATTTGTAACAACATTTTTGGGGTGAATTATCTCTTTAAATTTTTGCATCTGGCCCAATAACTTTTTCCCCTCTTTTTTAAACCCTCTCAGAGCTAAAGTGACCACACTTGTGTCACCAGCCTGCCAAACAGGGGAAACCAGCAGTGATTTAGCAAACAAGCGATCAATCAATGGTGCATTGAGGCATATAACACATGCCAGTCAAAACCTATTAAGTTCAAATGGTCCCCTTTAAATTCCACTTGAGTTGACTGACCCTGTGGCAGCTAGCCAAACATGTCAGGGCTTAGAGGACAGTAGACAGCATATAAAGGGATTTACCAGTCAAAAATCAAGCTCAACATTATTTTTATAGAAAAATTATTTGAGCGTATAAATAACAGAAATAGCATTGTACCTGCAAATCTTTAACTTCAGAGGTGAAGTGTCATTTGTATGTGCCACCTATCGTCACCTAAAGGAAAACTCAAGATATTGCTGCTGTATTTTTTGTTGTTTTGGGCCTGAACACACTTATCATGCAGTACATGGTTCTGTTCACGCAGAAAACGCTCAAATCTCTCAAAACCCCCACAGGAACACATAAAGCGATCAGCGATTTACTTCACATGATACACTAATGCATCACACCAAAGGCCTTTATTGCTGCCAACCCCGCAAACACATGCACGCACACACAAACACGCACTCTGTGTCACACACTCAGTGACACAAAATGAGAGGCAGCCCCTCTCTGTGTTAGTGAAACACAAGAATGAAGGGAACAGAAGAGAAATGAGCACTTTGTGTCAAAGAGGAGCTTGGGGCGTGCTGCAGGCGAGCGAGTAGTCAGAGAGAGGCTTGGCAGCTCGATGCTCCGTCTGTTGACAGCTCTCAGAGAACAGC